>NC_056751.1:45689404-45949404 GCF_019279795.1 Protopterus annectens | reverse complement strand
GCTCCACCACAGGAAATCAAAGCCATTGGAGCTGTGAGAGTGACAGATGTCAGCCTCAACACATAATGAAATAGGATGTGCTGGAGGGACAGATACATAACCCAGAGGCTTCCCACACCCAGAAACAGGATCCCAATCCATGTTAGGCAGAGCCCCTCACTGACACCCCTCAACGGGAATATTGCCAAGTGGATGGATGATCGTACATGTATACTGGGAGTCTTCACTGTGTCACGACCAGACAGAGGCACAGTAAAGAAATTCATAAATGGCCATAATAGTCACATAACAAGGGGTGGTGAAAGACACACACACTCTAGCTAGGATTACTAATGCCCTAGTGTGGATAGCCTAGTATGAACCCATGAACCTATGAAGATACAAATTGTACAGGACACTAAGGATAATCACAAGGCTTACTTAACTGATGGTAGGAACCATGTTGGGCATCCACAGATATGCTCTGAATCACACAGATATTACAAACAACATACCAAACACACACACATATTGCTAACATACAACCTGACAGGTGCAGTGCAAACCCCCCCCCCCAGAATGCAAAATATCTATCCCAGCAGACTGCTGGTCCCCTGACATTGCAGATGCTGAGGTAACAGCCATCATCTGCAAAGCAAAACACACAGCAGCAAAGGTATGTGATGGTGTCCTGGGCTGAAGCCAACATGGACTCCAAGAATAATGGAATGCCAAATCACACTACTGCCCAATGTCAGCCTTACCTCAGGATATGTACCCAAAGAACAGTGTACAACAACAGTGGTCCTTCACAACAAAGGTGTAGCCTGAATGGATACTGCAAACTACCACCCCAGGATCCTGACAAGCTTGGTCTGCACAGCTATGGAAAGGATCAGTATGTACCGCAGATATAAAGCTATTGTGGACCTACTGATACTGGACCCTACACAGTGTGGTTGTCGTAACTGCAGATCCTGCTCCTAAACATGTTTGACCCATTTGAAGCAGTCATTAAGGTCATTGATGAGGGCAATGTGGTCCACACAGCGTAGCTGGACCATGCATATGCTTCTAGACAATACCCTACGAGTTCAGTATGGATATGTTCACCAGCTTAAATATATACCCCTATGTCAGTAGAGGGGTTGCAAACCAGACCAAGGACAGAACTGACATGGTCAGACATGCTGCATCCATGTCAGACTACAAAGCAGATATGAGTGGCATCCCACAAGGCCTGGTCCTGGGCCGACACCCATTCTGTATATATGTCCCATAGGTATAGGCCAACATGGAAGGACTGTGACTGAACATGTATGCAGAGGAGTACAAACAGCCCACCATATCCGACCCCCAGCTGACACAAGCAACCCACAAAAGGGCCACCTACAAACAGACAACTGGAGCCATAGCCATGTCAGCAAGCTAATTGCAGAACTGTGTATAGACAACCACCGTGGATATACAGTAAGTGCCCACAAATTACCACACAGGTGTTAACCCATTACGTACCTAACATGTAATGAGAAACCTGGAGACAAAAGGTGATAGATATCCTGCACTGGACAAACATGTGGCTGTAGTGTTCGCAGAAACATACTATATACCCATCCAATCATGAAGGTTGTCAGATGTAGATAAGGGGAGGTCACTGTGGCTCTGCAGTCATCCTTCATCAGCGTCACAATTGACTACAATAGCCCCTGTGAGATATACCTCAGCAGACACCTCCATCAACTGTAAAGTCCACAACAGTACCCCACCAGGAGTAGCAAAGAGCATGAACAGATGCCATGTGTTGCCTGAGTAAATAAACTGCAGCCCCACACACTGCCATACTGCCCAGCTACAGGCAAGCTGTGCCTGATGTATGAAGCCATGTCCAACCTGGAATCAATGAACATGCTGCACCTTGTACAATCTGAATGGCAGTGAGCTATGCACATGAGAGACCTGAACCCCAGCACTGACATACATAGGACAAGCTGTACAGAATGATCCATAACACAGAAGGCACCCCCACTCTTCAGTAAACTCCTGGTACAGGTCAGCCAGAGAGTCACCTATCGACACCCCTCAAGAGGAATCCTGATGAATGGATGGGAGATGGTAGGCTAACCCTGGGTATCACTGTTATGTCAGAGGTAGACGGAGGCACAGTATACTAACCATGACATATGTCATGGCAAACTCCAGTTACAATGTGTGTCGAAGGACAAATACACCCTGTGACTAGCATCAGAAATGGCCTAGGGAACATTGCTAGTGTTTGCCAATGTCCACCCATGTTGTGGAATACACTACCAATGTTGGATGAGCCTGGTGTAGGTAGTCCATATCTGAACATAATGCAACATGGGCATATGTGCACAACTGGCCCCTACACAGTCTGTTGTGCTCACTATGAAGATGTCAAGCAGTGATAGGACTAAAACCCAGGATACTGTCCACCACAGTGAAAGTACTGAACCAGTACACTATACGGTACTACAGTGTTAGGTCATTATGAAAGTATGTTGACAACTGTCTGCAAAGTATCCCATGCAATCCCTGCAGGAACAGTACAATCCCTGTTGTGGCAGGCACGAAGCAGTTGGCCAGTTAGTACACAACATGACACCCATCACACAACCATAAACATGAGATATTGTTGAAGATCACACACACCCAAATATGTGGTGGACTTCAGAGTGCAACATATGGAAAGCTCACACTGGGCATGCTCGCACACTTTGATAAATGAGGCATATGTCAGACAACATGCCATGGAAAGGCTGAACTGGGCATGCTCACACACTTAGGCCATATCTCCGTTTAGCAGTTGGCCACACATATCTGGTATTTGTATGTGTCATTCCAGGAACCAACCACAACACAGCAATCTTCCCAGTGCACACAGTAAATGACTACAGAGACATAAGTGATATAGTGGATGCGTCATATGCAAACATCTTCCACAGATACACAAGTTGGTCATAGGAACAGGGAATGCTATGGCAATAAAGACCTGCAAACAGTAGAAAAGCACAACAAATATTGTGCATCTGACAATTGAACATATGGGTGTAGAGGTCAATACTAGGCTTGTTGCCCTAGGGAATGACAGCTCAGCCAGAGTGTGCTTGGCATCTGCATCCCCAGTACAGTAGGCTACTGTGCCACTGTAAAGTAGGTCACATAAGGCAATGTGTGAGGATAGTGAGCTGTGCCTCTGTCAAGCAGGGGCACAGTGGAGATCCCAGTGTTTGAATGTGCTAAGCCACAGCCATGTTGTCGGTGTGTGCTGGAAGAGGGTTGCTGAGGATCTCTAACAGTAAGTGGCTGTCAATAACAGACTGAGGGGAGCCCTATCTGCATTCTCTGGAAAATTCCACTGTCAACACTGTGTTGTAATGATTATGTGTGAATGAAGTGCCGTGCCAGAACTGTTCACAGATGTCCTCCCTATGTGGACTACAGCCCTGCAATGTATTAGCTCACTCTGTCTGTTGTACGGCTCATATATGGCTGGTGTACACCTGACAGGTGTCTTGTTGTGGAGCAATCATGGGTATATGTGGGATAGCATGATCAATGCAAACCGTACACATGCTCATAGAATGCAATTGTCAAGGATTATGCTGAATGGCCAGTATAGTCCCCCAGTATGGGTCCTTTGAAGTCGTCCACCCCAGTCTTCACTAGTGTAGAGTCTGCTTGTGCTAAATACAGTTTGTGTGCAGTGACAGCCTTGCCTGGGGATGGAGATGGGATATGGATGTCCAGGGAAAGGTGGGTATGGTCAGATATCAACAATGGGGGTCTACCTCTGGTGTGGAACAGTGAGTACCCATGTTGCAGATGGACAGGTGCAATATGTATTCCCCCATGTGGCTGTGGTGTGTGGTTCTGCCATAGCACATGGACCCACAAATTGTAGTGGCTGTAGGGTAAAGTGGTAGAGGCCTGAGTAGTTCTCACACACAATATGCCTGTATCTGATGTTAACAACTGGAATGGTGTATGTGAGCACATGCATATCCCGGCACTGTTCCCAGGGAAGCTAAGTGTGTGTCCTGGATGTGGGTGTGATGTTCTGGACTGGTTGTGTTGTGTGTTACAGGTCATGTGGTCACGAAGCATGGTATAGAACATAACCTGCCAGTGCGATGTGCATATCTGACCCTGACGTAGATGGCTGCAAATGCATATATATGCTCTTCCCCACCTGACACGTAGTACTAGATGTACATACCTCTGTAGAAATAAAGATGTCAGCACCCTATAAATACTGCAGGTGCAGACCAGATGCCCAGTAATTTGGTTAGCGCGCTCTGCTAATGCATCTCCCTCAAGTGTCATAATATAGGTAGGTAGGGGTTTGAATCCTGTAACTGCCCAGTGTGTGTGTGGAGGGGGGTTAGTGTGTGTGCAAGTCTGTGTGAGGGAGATGTCCCTTTTGGCAACTGTGAAAGCACTCTACAGGATGCACATTCCCCTATCTCAGCACGGATGATGTCAGCACCCTATAAGTACAGCAGGAGAAGGGAAACCTCCCAGTAATTCGAATAGCACGCTCTGCAAATGTGTCTGTCACGAGTGTCATAACATAGTTAGGTAGGGGTTTGAATCCTGCAACTGCCCAGTGTGTGTGGAGGGGGGTTAGTGTGTGTGCAAGTCTGTGTGAGGGAGATGTCCCTTTTGGCAACTGTGAAAGCACTCTACAGGATGCACATTCCCCTATCTCAGCACGGCTGATGTCAGCACCCTATAAGTACAGCAGGAGAAGGAAAACCTCCCAGTAATTCGAATAGTGCACTCTGCAAATGCGTCTGTCCCGAGTGTCATAACATAGTTAGGTAGGGGTTTGAATCCTGCAACTGCCCAGTGTGTGTGGAGGGGGGTTAGTCTGTGTGCAAGTCTGTGTGAGGGAGATGTCCCTTTTGGCAACTGTGAAAGCACTCTACAGGATGCACATTCCCCTATCTCAGCACGGATGATGTCAGCACCCTATAAGTACAGCAGGAGAAGGAAAACCTCCCAGTAATTCGAATAGCGCACTCTGCTAATGCGTTTCTCTCGAGTGTCATAATATAGTTAGGTAGGAGATTGAAACCTGCAAATGGTATGTGTGTGTGTTTGGATGTGGGGACTTTGTGTGTGTGCAATTTTGTATGAAAAACATGTGCTTTTTTGCAATCAGGAGATCACACTACATGATGCACATTACTCTTTCCAAACAGTGATGATGTCAGCACCCTATACATACAGCTGGAGAAGAGACATCTACCAGTAATCCGAATAGCGCAATCTGTTACAGCGTCACTCTCAAGTATCATAACATAGTTAGGTAGGGGTTTGAAACCTGCAAGTGTGTTTGGATGTGGGGAGTTTGTGTGTGTGCAATTCTGTATGAAAAACATGTTAGTTTTGGCAATCAGGAGATCACACTACCTGATGCACATTACCCTTTCAAAACACTGATGATGTCAGCACCCTATAAGTACAGCCAGAGAAGAGGAACCATCTAGTAATCTGAATAGTGCACTTCGCTAATGCGTCTCTCTCACGTGTCGTGACCTAGTTAGGTAGGGGTATGAATCCAGCAAGTGTGTGTGTGTGTGTGTGTGTGTATGTGTGTGGGGTTAGTAGGGTGTGTGTAAATGCAAGTGTGAGAAAACAGATCCTTTTGGCAAATACTACAATACACCAGATGCTGCATATTCCCCCAGTAAACACAGGGGATGTCACCACACTATCAGCACAGCCAAACAGGACTAGTTGGCCAGTAATGCCAATAGTGCGCTCTGCTACTAGGTCTATTACCATTGTCAGAGTACAGATAGGTATGTTTTGGTAACCCACAACTGCCACGTGTGGTTGTGTCACACATTATGACCTTGTGTGGGTCTTTGTGCATAACAATGCATGCCATAGCCTAAACCAGCAATGGCATTGCACACATGATGTATGTGTGTGACACATACACATAAATACCTGTGACCTGCAGTAGTTACCATGTCTGACACATGCCTCGAGTGGATAAATGGTATTTGCAATGCATAACAATATGACTGTGTCTTACTGTGCAGGGGTGGTATGTGTCTATACAGTGTGGGTGTATATGGTAAAATACCTACAGCAGGGGATACACATCTGGTCTGGGCCATATAGTCTACATGTAGTCAATGTACAGGTGCTGCATGTTCCCACCTGTTGTGGGAGTGGTAACATGTCATTCCACTGCAATTCAATGACCACATGCTGGGAACCCTTCAACTAGTGTGTTGTAGCTACAGTAATGCTCACGCACAATGTCTGGCTGGATGCAGTCCAGCCATATAAAGACAGTTCCTGAGACTGTCATATTGCCAGTGTTGTTATGGAGGATAGGTGGTTTTCCTGTGTATGGGAGGGTTGTGTGTGCCAGGCTATGAACCAGACGGCAGTCCGACACACTGTTAGCTGCACATGAATAGGCCCTGATGCTTTGTGCTGTGCCAACAACCTGGAGGTGTGAGTATCTGTGGTGCCTTGGGATACCACCCCCCTGTCCATGTGTGTTACATGTGTAGGGGACGACAGGCATGGTATGAGGCATATCCTGGCAGTGATGGGTTGCACCTGTGAGCCATGAATCAGGACTCTGGTACTGCACAGACATTGCTGTTCACCGTGCTGAGGACAGTGTCCAGTGCATGCATCTTGCGGTGTACACTGCTGGTGTTGTGTAGCAGCACTGTTAGTGTCCTAACCTGTGTGATACCCGCAGAGGTGGCTATGTAATCCGTGTCCTGCAGCATAAGGCAGTATTTGTGTATCAAGGAGCTTCGCCAATATACATTGGGCCATGGGTGTCACGTGCAAGCTGCCCCTTGCACATCATTGTGGCTTCCCTAGCATGTAAGCACACGTTGACAGCCAGCGGATACCCTATGAATGACATTGGAGACTGAGCAGAATGTAGACATACAACACCCTTCCTACATATAGTGGTAGCATACGTGGTGAGGGTATGATGGCAACCAAGATCAGGCTCATACTGGCCCGTGCCAAATGCTGAGAGATCCCTTCTATGTTCCCTATCATGTAGTCCAGGGAGGTATGTCTCAGTTCATCCATAGTGGCATGGTCAATGACTGAGTCATATGTGTCCATGCCTCTGACTGACCTGTATGCATGTGTTTTGTGGTGAACCATAGTGCCCCTGAGGCATATCACTGTGACCTTCACCATGTACAGACTGTTGAGCGGGACCCCAATGCAGCGGCCAAGACAGGTACCTGACACATCTGTAGCAGGTGTATTGTGTAGCCCTACAGGCTGTGAGTGTGTGGTACATGGGATGTGTGTGCCATGTGTGGCATGTGCTCTGTTCTGACGTAACATATGCCTGTGTGCCAGCTGCGGAGGTGTGTGATGCTCAGGTAGGATGCTATTCTGAGTCCCCACGTATGCCCCAGTGTGTTCAGCTTGCTGTCAGTGCATGTCTATATCTGACTGGTATTGTAGTCACTGTAGTATGACATGCCACCTGACAGGGTATGGCATTACTGGGTTCAGAGTGCTCAGTCCCCAGATAGGCTATGTGGTGGCATCCCACACATGTGTTGTATGTTCCTGGCCAAGGGTGATGGTTGACTGCATACATGTGGCAGCTGTGACATTGCCACATGACTCACACAAACCACAACTGGACCATAGAGGTGATTCACAGGTTACCTTTGCACATGCTACCCTAGTAGTTTGATTGCCATGGTGAGTACCAACACATAGGGCCAATGGGGAACAACATACTGAAGGTGTGTATGTGTGGGTGTACTGCTACTGTTTCATAGCACTGGCATATATGACTGCACACGTGGGTAAATGCCAGGTAAGACATGTGCAATGTGTCACAGGCAACGTACATGTGAACAGGACAGACAGTGACATTCTGTCATGTGTAAACTTGACATACGTATCGTACACTATGCAGATGTCACTAGGAGTCCACAGAAGCACTGTAACTCTGCATTGCAGGTGGAAGCAGTGTTCCAGGGAACCCCAAGTGAACATGCATGCAAACAAAGTTACAGTAAGCAGGGCTGGAAGTAGTCAATTGTACAACAAAAAAGGGGTAACACTAATAGTAGGTAACAGTGCAAATATGTAGGCACTATCAGCATGTATCCAGGAATGCACAGCGCAGATGCCCATGGTAGAACTGATATTATGTCATAGTTAATTGTGATTTGAATTACATTGGTACTGCACACATATCAACATGCGCAAACATCCACATTGCATAGTCGTTGTGGGCAACTTGACACCATTCCTGTACATGTCCATCATTGCATATCACTATTTGCATTAGCTTCCCCCCTGTGCTACCCATGTATGTGGCTATCTGTTGACATCCTTACCACCGGCATGCAATAATGTGCAGCTGTTACACTTTGGTACGTACTATGGGTGCAGATAACAATTCAGGACAGTAATACGGTTACTGCATCAGGCATGCTGGGATATACACACAGTCATATCAGCACACTGTACTGTTACCAACATGATACTACTAATACACTTCTATGTAGTCACCCTGTGCATCAGCAACGTGTTTACCTGTCCCCGCAATGATGTTGGAGATTGCAGGAGGTGGCACAGTGTCATCATATGCACAGGGTGTGAATTAGGTATGCCTGAGTCTGCCACTGATACCACCAATTGACATGTGTGTGTATGTGTGTTGGTGAGGGACAGCAGTACAGGGTGGGGCACTGTTGGTGCAGTGTGTGCGTGTATGTGGTAGCCCTAGGTGTTAACATTTCACATGTCTGTATGCACGCACACAGTTCCACCTCATGGCTGCCATATACAGGGGTTTGTGGACAGCCACAGACTGCACCTGGCAGGTCATACAGATCAGTGTCTGTGGGCACGGACAAGGTACCTGTGCCTGGCAGGGGTGCTACGGACTGTATCCAGTACTAAGCCAGACTCGGTACTGTCATCAGAAGCGGGAGTGTGGTGACTGGACACAGGTCCCTGTTGGGACTGTCCAAAGCCACGTGCACGTGGTCTCCTGGGGCGTTCTGATGACAGCACAGACCCAGCATTGCTGGGGCTGCTGCTGGCACTATGGGGGCTTGCGTGGGCCTGTTGTCGTCCGCGCCGACTGCCAGCTGCTGCTGTTGCTGGCATACGGCCACATCGACGCCGCAACCGCCCACCATTGCCCTGGCTCATGGACATTTGGTTGTGGAACTGCTGTAATATGTCCCCACAACGTCTGTCTATGACATCGGTGAAATTACGGATAGCATCCACTATGTCACGCATACTGTCAGTCATGGCTGTGCAACATGCTCTCAGCTCCCTCAGACCCTGTCTGGTGTACCTTTCCATACGCAACTGTGCCTGCATGACAGCCTGAAACATAGCTGAGGTTGACAGACCTCTTTGGGCATGTCTGCCAGAGGCAGTACGCCCACGGATGCTCCCACGAGAACCCATGGGCAACTGTCTGTGTGGTACCATCGCAGGACCTGCCCATGGCTGCTGTGTGGGGAAGCATGTGCCACAGATACCATATTACCCTGGTCAATGCCCACTGTATCCTGTCCATCACCTAGGGACAATGGTGACAAAGGATGTACTGGCAGGATGACTGTGCGCAATGATGGGGTTGACAGCTGTGTACTGTCAATTGGCTGACCAATGGCGGACCCTGACACACCTTCCTGTACCATTGCACAGATATCATCATTACCAGTACCTGTGGCACCAGATTCAGGTTCCCTGCTGCAGGACACCGGAGCAGCACCAGAACCTGTGGGAGGAAGACAGGAAATACAGTTTACAGTGTCCACACAATGTTACCAGTGATGCACTTATGCACACATGCACACATGCACACATGCACACATGGGCACAGGCACACATGCACACATGCACACGTGGACACATGCACACATGCACTCATGCACACATGCACACAGGCACACATGCACACAGGCACACATGCACACATGCACACGTGGACACTTGGACACATGCACACATGCACACATGCACACGTGGACACAGGCACACATGCACATATGCACACATGCACACATGCACACGTGGACACAGGCACACCTGCACACATGCACACATGCACACCCCGCAGTATACACACAGAGCACTACTGAGTTACACTAGTATTACTAGCACTATCAGGACTATTATAGGTATTGTTAAACACACTCACCAGCATGGATGGCCTGCCTTGCTGTAACCCTTGAGGGACCTGCAGAAATGAGGAGACTAATGTCAGTGGGCACAACTGTGCCATTGATACTGCATATGATACAGTGCAGTAGTACACCAGTTGCCTTTCACATGTCAGCTGCTGATATTGCCAATATCACACATGCACAATTACATACTATGTTGACAGCTACATACCACGGACACACCTTACACATGCATAAACTAACAGTGTACAGAACAGTCAAGTGTACATATGGCATATTATCTGCACGCTCCATGTCGTGCTGCTGTGTGGATCCAGCCTCCATCATGATGCAGGTGTATTGCTGTTGATGTTCCGGGGCTGGAGCCACAACACTTAGGAGTAGCCCCTCCGGTCTGGTGAGGGGGGGATGTGTGGCCACCCCACCTTCTGTGGCAACCTGTTGCCTGTGGATATCCGACGCACGCTGATGGACATTTCTGATTAAATCACTGCAATGATGTCGTACCTGCTCATATGTCCTATTGTGCATGCCAATGTCATTTACCCTACGGACAAGGTCTTGCCACAGTGCAGCCCTCTCCTGCTGATTCTGGCTGGTGCGGGAAAACAGTATGTCATACTCCCGCACCAGGCTCTGGTGTATCTCCTCATCTTCCGCTGCAGAATAGGCGGGATTACGCTGACGCGCCATCTCCTTGGAAGAGAACACAAACAGGATATCAGCAGACTATGTCAGCAATATATGGCACACATACTATTCATGATACTCAAGTGTAGTGATATACTACTACTCCCATATGTTGCATGTGTGTGTCTCGTGGTGGATACACAAGTACATGGCCAGATATCAGTGCTCAGCCAAGACCTGTGCAACAATACCTGCCACATTCCATACAACATAGTAGCATGCCCCATCGGTCAGCACACTGCGACAGGTCCAATGCACAACCTCACACTGGGGGTTCATACCAAGGTACTGTATGTGGAATGCCATCCACTAGTGTGATGTGGACACAAGTTACTCGGCCTGGATATAGATATCCCACCACCACCACCAGCACAGTAGACTACTTTGATATGTATGTGATTAGACAGTTATTCACTTGTTAGGACTGAGATGGTATCCATGCAGCCCACTGGGCCAGTGGAAGCCACAACCCACACTGTTGACCCCTTTGTGAATGCTTACCATGGACATCCCACAGATTGCATGGAACTTGCACACACATTTCTAACCCAGACCCTATGCACAAAGGTTAGGCATCCTGTCCGGTGGACCCCAGCCAGAGGCAGATTGTATAACAATAGCAGGAGGCTACTGCAGGACAGAGCAGATTCACATTAAGGGAAGGCATCTGTGGTCAGCACTGGTAATAGGCTACGGTCTCTCATAACAACGGCCATGGCCTACTCTGGGAGGGAAATGGCCACAAACACTATAGATAACCACAAGGCCTTCTTCAGTTATGTTACACATATGGACCAAATGCCTCAGATATGCTCTGAGTTAATACACACCTACTTAACATTCACCGAACACACAGATATTGGCAACATTCTTGCAGACAGGTTCGGTGCACGTATTCCCCCCTCCTTCTCCCCCACAAGTTGAAATACTTATCACAGCTGAATGTAACCTCCCTGTCATCTCACGTGTCCAGGTGAGGGGCACCCTCAGCAAAGCAGAACACACAGCATCACTGTGACCTGATGGTATCCCTGGATGTGTGCTACGTGTACTCCAAGAGGACATACAACCGCATATAAGACTGATATTTAACCTTGGCCGTACTACAGGATATGTACCTGGACACTGGCATACAGCAACAGTGGTCCCACACCACTAAGGAGGCACCTCTACTGGCCCTAGGAACTACCACATCATAAGCACAACTGACCTGGTCTGCTAAGCTGTGGAATTATTCAGTATGGGACGCATATACAGCGATATTGGGTACCTGCAAACACTTGTTCCCGGCCAGTTTGCCTTTGTGATGGGCTGATCCTGCCTTTTGAACCTGGCTGACCTTTCCAAACAGTCACTACAGCCATTGATGAGGGCAACGCACAGACAACTGCTGCCAGGATCATGGCCTAACACTGACTGCCATGTAATGTATAGTCATCCTCTTTTGGTGGAACTACGTACACACAACATATCACATGGACATACCTATAGATACAGACCTATGACACATATGGAGGGTTCACAGTATGCAGACTATTAACCTGCTACTTTACATTACTTGTGTTTGTCGCAGCTCGTTGCGTTACCACTACTTCTGCTTCCTGCTGCTGCTGGCACAGCTTGCTACTGTCACTGCTGACAGCTTAGACTCAGTGTGTAGCGTGTGTATTTTTTTTTTCTCTCACTCTCTGTCTCTGTCTGTCTCTCTCCCTCTGTCTGCTTCCAGACAGTGCAATGAACATATTGCATGTGTGGAGTGTTAGTACAGCATGCTTTTGTAGGTATCTGCATAGGTCCATGTGATGGCCTCCGCACCATTTGTAAGCCAGCATTTGCTAATTGCATGCAGCCAGTTGTGTACTTATTGCAGTTCTCACTGTGATTTCAGGACAGTGCTATAAAAGGGTATGTGAGATAGGCGTTGCCCTTTCAGATTGTAAGGGCGGGGACCATGTTGGCATGCTGTGGACACTGTTCTGTGAGTGTAAAGGTTAGTATCTCTCTCATGATTCAGGCTGTGTTATAGATTCACATTTCTCCATTCCTCTCTCCTGTTCCCTGTAGTAAGTGTGTATGCACATTGACACCTACAACTATATATATATATATATATATATATATATATATATATATATATATATGTAAATATACATACATTTATATATGTACATTAACTGACATTATTACCTACTAGATACCAAATAGCATGGATGTTTCTATTCACACACTACTATTATGGAAATCCACTAGTTTTGACAGTAATTCTAAATAACATGCTTTGTGTACTACACATCCTATATTCCCTTTACATTCATTCCTACTATTACATGATATATTTATTTTAGCACAATGTTCTTGTATAAGAATCATGGCTTAGTGGTAGGTTATGCAGACTACTGTTTCCAAGGTCCTGGGTTCGGGACTGACAGTGGGATTTTTTTTTGCTTTTGAACTGACTACAGGACCTATCAATCAGAGTGACTAAGGCACTTTTAAGCAGTTGTAACTGGGTTAGCGCTAGTTTGCACGGAGCTCACGCATGCGCACTGGCGTTTAGCTCTGCGCACACACCTGCTTACAACCACTTAACAGTGCTTACTCTGGCGCACACCCGCGCTATTTTCTTTAAAAGAAATGAAAATGGGGAGACAGGAAAGTGGTGAGAAAGGGGTCACAAAGAGGGTAAGACAGTAGGGAAACAAGCTTGGGATTTGCAGGAGGGATGTAGGTAAGGCCCATAGCTGCCCATTTCTTCATCAGCAACAGCTGTGCATATGAATGTAATTTGGTGTGACATTTGAAACCTTCCACCCCTGAGAGAGGTGTCAGGACAACAATAATACTTGTTGTACAGCCAATTGTAATTGATAGTTTCCATGTCCAGCAGACATGTGTGCGGAATGGGCAGCTATGTATGGGGCGTAATTTTTTTGTGGGTACAGAGTGCCCTTTTTTTTTTTTTTTTTTTTTCAGGTGAGAGTGGTATGTCAGGTGAAGGAAGTCGGTATAGCTGGGGAGGTAGGTTGGGTAGGTCAACAGACAAGACAAACAAGACACATACAGGGGCGGTGTATGACACATGTGGGGGGGTTACACAATTGACGGGGACGGAGGTTTGGATATCCAGAGCCCATGAGCCCACAGATGGCAACAGTGGAACTGATATCCCCACCCATGGGCAGTTGCCACTGTTCCTTCACTGCCCAGGGCGGGGCTGTGCTGGGGGCTGTGTAGGCCGGGCAACAGGCATGCCCGTAAGTTGTGCCACCTGTGCCTCAAGCTGGCATAGGGGCCCAAGAACAGAGTCCTGGATCTCCCTACGCACCACAGTCCGGATGCTACCTAGGGTGAATGGTGGTTCTCCTCCGGTCACACTTGCAGAGGGGGGACGAATCCCATCCCCTGCAGCGCTTCCACCCGCAGGTGGCACAGGGCCACCAGAGGAGGGTCCAGACTGGGCACTAGTGCCAGGTGCACTCGCCAGCTGAGGTGGGAGAGGTGGTCTGCTGAAACCTGCCTTCCCTGTCGTCCTATGTTTTGCATTATGTCATGACAGTTTGGGTTAGTGACATATAATACCATTCACAATTAGTTGTAACAGCATGCATTAGTATTCCCATTAACCAAACACCAGATATTCACACCATTGAACAGCGAGCATAACACATGCATAATTTGAACAGCAATACACAGTCCAACAACATGCAGGGTTGATTGATGGCAACAGGCCATCAGTTATGAATGTATGAACAGGGCAGATGCATCAACGGACATGCAAATATTTATGACCCAACAGGACAATTGTCCAGGGGTGTTAATTGTGACTGCACATACCATTTTCACGTGGAATGGGTTATATGTGGTTATAGGGTGGGGTGAAGAAAATAATATTAACACCTTCGAATACCAATACCTATGCTGTACATTTCTAATAGCTGCACATATTTACACACTACTGTTCTAACTACAGTTTCCTATATGATAACTACTTCAACTTGGTGATAGGACTGTTACTGCTACATCAATATACATTTTATTGTTATTCATACACGTTCATATCTGGCTTTGTTCAGCTACATCATCCTGCTACATTTGCTTTATATAGCTATAAATGTAATGATAACGGCCAACTCCTCAAAACAGTACCAAAAACCACAAATAAAAGAAGTCGAGAGGAGAAAGCAGCTTGTATTCAATACTTAGTGACTACACTGCACTCTTTTGCTAACTGTCATACTTTTATATTTCTTTACAGTTACTGGGAGAGGATTACTGACCTGCCTGGTGGTGCAACCGCACCAGCCTATCGCCATAGGCTCTGCGTTTCGCAGAACTGACACCTGCAGCTGTAATATAAATGAAGTAATATTGGAATACACATCTCCATAATATCAGCTAGTTTAATTTCTTACATACATAATTACATGTAACTTAGTAGTGGGGCGTTGGGCATTTGCCGGGCCTCCTGTATCCAAAGGTTCAATTGGTCCTGCTTGCGTCTCTTCAGGTCCGCATGGTGGTGACGAACCTGCTCACCAGTCCTTGGAATCCCTGTGGCACTGGTGAGATCATGAGCCAACCGTTCCCACGCCTCAGCCCTATATGCTCCCCACAGGACCTGGCCCTGCATGAGTTGGGGCTCATGACCTCATGATTGTGGACTAGAAGCCAGACCATGTATCTGGACTCCTCAATGCCCCACCTCTGTGCTCAAAAGCAACTACCCTCACCTACTCCTGTCATTCTGGCTGCAAGTCAGTTCTACAATCGTTTATGCTGTGTATTCCCGCCTATGGGGCTTATATAGGCCGTTTTTCCCGCACATATCTGTGATTGGCCATTTTGGAATTGTATCAACTTCACAAAACCTGCTTTGTCATGCTCCACTTTGTATTCATTCCTATATATTTGCTATTACTGCATTTATAGGTACTGCTGTCATGTTCATTATCATAATGTCATGGTTCAGTACCTTGACTATGGTGTATAGTATCCTGGGTTCGAACCTGACCACTGCTTTTTATTTTTTATGACTGTCTAGACAGGCTGAGGGGTGTGTCTGTGTAAAGGCAGTTTTGATACGGCTTGCTCAACGTTGCCCGTCGGTTAGCTTATTACGCTGCGCGCTCCATGAAACAGTACGCTGGTTTACGGCTCATTTGGCTATCAGCACATATATTACGCTCAGCTCAGCTAGGGGCACACAGTTTCAGCGTGTTAAACCACTGCTCACCTACGGGCACTCATTTTGCACCTGTTAAACCACTGCTCACCTACGGGCACTCATTTTGCACCTGTTAAACCACTGCTCACCTACGGGCACTCATTTTGCACCTGTTAAACCACTGCTCACCTACGGGCAGATGCACTCACCTTGTTAAACTGTAGCTCAGCTATAGGCACATCTGGCATCTTTTATTATTTTGTTATCTCACATTTCTTCAAAATAAATGGACTATTTCATTACATTATACATGAACTATGATTTTATATGTGTACATGTTTGTCAGGGACTTGTTTCGTGCTTATTTTACTAGAAATAAAAATTGGTGTTGTGGGGGCTCGAACTATGAATGCCTGCTCTTCAGCCGATGTCTCTACCGCTACGCTATTGCTTCTTGGCTTACTTTGCTTATTTGGTTCTTATATCCTTTTCCACTGACTGCTAACCGTGGCTAAGCTAGGGCACGCCCGCGCAAACGAGCGCACTCATGGGCAAACATCTTTACGATTAAAAAAAAATATATAACATGTTCATTTATATATTTTATGTTCATAGTCTGTAGGGGCATGTGTTGTGTTGTGTTTATTCACATTTCCATGGCCTCTGTCGTGGGTGTTTACTTTGGGAAATTTTACTCTTCTGGGGGCGTGTCTGCTTGCAGGGCTCGGCCTATGGACACGCCCCCTACTGTCTTCCACGGATCATGTTAGCCTTAGGTGTGATTCAGCATGCTCTCATGAATATGCAGAGCATGCTGACATCACTCCGTTTAACTGCATCCTCCGTGTAAGAGTTATAACTCTTACACAGAGGCTTCGTGAATCCTGCCCCAGGTTTATTGAAACTTTCTGATTTAGAATTTCAATATAGTTTGTATTTAATGTCATTTGGTTTAAGATTTAACTTTAGTGTGTCTATTTTCACCTGTAGTGTATTCAATTCTTTGTCCCATTCTCTTGTTTTACTAATACATTAGCTTGTAACTCTTCCATTTAAGTAAGCCTTTAATGAATCCCACAGGAGAATGTCAGTTACTTCACCATTCATGCTTATTTCTAGGAAATGTTTGATCATTTAATATTCCAGTCCTTGAATCCTTTTATTTTAATAATGTATGCTGGTAATCTCCTGTGATGTACTAGATAGTCAGTTTTTAAAATAATATTAAAGATCATAGCATTATGGTCTGATAATGGGCATGAAACTATTGAAACTTCTCTGATATGTGACAACAGATTGTTTGAGAAAAATTATCAATATTTGTTTGTGTTACATATCTATATGAATAATGTGCAAACTGAAGTGAGTTTGTTTTCCTTAGCTCATATATATCCTTTAAGTTCTTTATATTTACAAAATTTGTTAAGTGTTTGGCTGTGATTCTCAGCTTTCTATCTGCAGTGGAATTTTTGTCTGATAAAATACAATTAAAATCATCAGCCATCATGACTTCACCTTTTGTGTAATAGATTATCGTATCTAACTATTTTTTTGCATCTTTAGCTCTTATCCCTGGAATCCAAAAACAGTTCAGTTCACTAATGTACATTGTTTTCTGTTTCACTCAGTTATAACAATGCTTAACATACCATTTTTATCAACATAAGTATTTTTTACTTTACACATTACTGGTGAGTTCTTCCATAAAATGAGGGTGCCTCTTCCTTTTGCTCAAAAGCCAGAACCTGCTAAAAACCAAATAATTCCTTAATGAAAATGTATTTATATCTTTATTAAGTAAATGTGTTTCCTGTAGAAATAGTATTTGAGCTTTATGTAATTGCAAGCATTTGAACAGACTTCACCTCTTTACTGGGTTATCCATTAATATTAACAGATATACATTTAAAATCAGACATTTAAATAAGAGAGGAAAAAAAACACAAGTATAACTTCATTTATGTACAGAACTTATCATATATTTTATATATAGCAATATGAAATCTTCAACTATGGACAAAACTTTTGAAACAAATAAAAAATTACCTAATGATATAATCCTAAAACATTCAACCCTGGAATAATGTATGTTGAAAAAGATGAACAAAATAACTCTCATACTCTCCATTAGACTAACAATGCTTAGCTCATGCCTCTGATTCATATTAATGTGTCTCATATTTTTAGTACGCATCATCTTAAAAAAGCCCGTCAGCGAGTCATTATGAATAAGAAAAAATAATCAGGTGTTCAGAATCTTTATTATAAGTTGACCAAACTGAATATCTCTACAATCATCTTTCTCTGTACCTTACATTAACTCCCTCGTTTACCTGGTCTACTATAGGGATAAAGTCAGTTGTTATTTTCATATTTATTAATGTATAGGTCAAATGATTTTATATTTTTTTCTATTTTATTTACTATGTGTAAAGTTGTTCAGAGGATCATAAATTCATAAATTAGGACCAGGCTAACTGCCCTTGTGGGCCATTCTAAGCCCAACCAATTACCCCATGTGAGAATCAAACCCTGTGCCTAGTGCCTATAAGGTAAATACCTTAACCAGTATGTCAACCTCCCACCCTTGTAGGCATATTTATATTCTTTAACTATATACATATTTACTTATTCTGATCTCTTTCTATTTTTATTTATATACATATTGTACTATTACTATATTTCCAGATTTTATATTTTAGTTACAATCCTAGTAATCCTGTAATAATGTAGAGTGTCACATAACAGAACATTTAAATTTCCCCTTATATATTTGATACTCTTTAATCTAGAACTATTGTTAGAAACAGTCCTATTTTTTTCTCTTAAATGTTACATCTAATAGTATGTGAACAAACATCTGAAAAGTCTTCACTTTTAAGATTCAAACTTTCCATAGTAAATTGTTCTGAGATCTTGTTGTGGTATTGCTAAAAAGAGACAATAACAGAGAAACATGATCCTAATTTATTTATTACAATAACAGAGAAACACAATCCTAATTTTTTTATCAGAAGTGTCATTGTATAGGCTAGTATATAAACTATACTTTTGGTATTCTGCAAGCATTCAGAACTATTGAATAAATGACAGTGATTTAGAATGCAATTCAGTGCCTTCTCCTTATTATCTGACTTGTATTCATTGACATCTTAGCATATGCTTCAAAATATTATAATTATTTACTTTTAGACAAGAAGAAGTAACCCAGACAGTTCTTAGAATTTTAGAACTCCTGCAGCATCACAAAAGTGCTCATGATTCTAATTAAGTTGCTTCAAGCTGGTCCCCGTGGCAAGGGCTTTCAAATGAACAGTTTGTCAGCTACAATTCACACAAAAACATTCATGAGTCACTCCAAGCCACCTTCACTTTATACATCAATCCCTTAAACCCTTCCAAACCACTAAAACACCAATATAAATAATTTCAAAGGATGTTAACCACTAAAAAGTTATTGCATTTAAAGAAATAACATTTAATGATTCAACAAGCACTATTTGTATGAGATGTTTAATATAAAGCAGACTGTCATTTTTTTAAAGGAGACATACAATGTAAACTTGCATTAAAAGAATGACAGTTATATGTGATCCAGGTTTAACTTGTAAAAGTGCGAATGTTGCTCTAATTATTTGATATCATTCCAATAGTAACGTTTATATTTGTTGTTGTTGTTGTGTCTTTCGGCTTTTCCCGGTTAGGGGTCGGCACAGCAGAACTCTGGTCCACTAATGATTGGCAGTAGAGTTTTACATGCTGTCTTGCCGGGCCTAACGCACAACCTTCAATGAAGGAACGCCCGTTCACGCATGTCACCACACAGAAGACGCTCTAACTGAGAATCGAACGGGCAATGTCTAACTGTGAGGCGACAACGCTACCGCAGCACCACCATTTTTATACTTTGTTTATAGCATAGTATAACTTTCCTAGCTGCTACTGCATGTCAAACATACTATCAGTAGCAAGATTTCAAAACTATGAAATAACTGACAGTGGTTTATAATGCAATTCACTTTTGCTTATTATCCAACTTGTATTCTTTGACATATTAGCATATGATTCAAAATATTATGACTATTTACTTTTAGACAGAAAGAAGTAACCTAGACAGTTCTTAGAATTTTAGAACTCCTGCAGCATCACAAAAGTGTTCATGATTCTAATTAAGCTGCTTCAAGCTGGTCCTCATGACAAGGGATTGCAAATGAACAGTTCATCAGCTACAATTCATACATAAGCATTTACGAGTTAATCTAAGCCACCTCTACTTTATACATCAATCCCTCAAACCCTTCCAAACCACTAAAAAAACAAAAAAATGCTTCAAAGTATGTTAACTACTAAAAAGCTATTGTATTTAAAGAAAAGGACACACCATTTTGACTGCTCATAAACAATTATAAAATATGCATGATAAAACTAAACCATTAAAGGTAAAACATGCAAGCAGTTTTATCAGAGGCATTAGAGATGGACAGAAATTGTTATAAAATTATGAAACTTTTGATAATATTAGAAAGCTTTCATCTCTGCCGTCTCATTTGTTTAGGAAGCAGATACAGTGTTAAGCAACAGCAAACACATTATCCTTCAAAACTTCTAGCCCAGCATTATGAAATAAAATTACAAGTAAAACTGAAAATGAAACAAACATCAAATCTTTCAAATAAAAATGAAGAAATTTCTTCTGAATTAATACAAAGCCACATGTTTCAAACACAATGGCTACAGGTACTCCTGCCAGTGTATATCAGGATCATCTGTCTCCTAAACACGAACTACCCAGAAAAGTTTTCTTACTGTAAATATGTATGTATGCAACCATTAATTACCAGATTGTTCTGTGCATTCTCTCTGATGTGAATTATGTAATCGTAATAGAAAATGTTACTCTTATACCACTTTCTATACATTTGTTGATTTACAGTTCAACTTAAATCAAGATTACCTGATGCTAAATAATTTTCACTTTATCACTACCTTATTCATTAATTGTTAAGGTGCTTTTCACATGTCTCAGTATATAATACAAGACAAAAATACTCTGTATGTACGTACCATAGGATACATCCTGGTAATACTTTAATCCTTTGTGTACCTAGACTGTACTCATGGTTTAATAATCCTGCTCAGTGCAAGCTATCTCTGTATTCAGTCTTGTTGCTCTGCTTACTCATTAAACCTGGCCAAGGGTGAATGAAAAGGGTCACTTGAACCGGCCCACGTATTGGGTAAAACCAGATAAACAAATACCAATAAATAATTAAATAAGCAAATCAATAAATAAAACATAATATGTTAACAGAAGCCTGGGTGACACAGTAGGTGGGCTGGTTCAAGTGACCATTTTCATCCATGACCCAGCCTGGGTTTTGGATGAAAATGGCCACTTGAACCAGCCCACCTACTGTGAAAAACAGGGTAAACAATTGCAAATAAACAATTAAATAAGTACATTTGTATCTGGTGGCAGGAATGGGGTTGGCCTGTCTAACGACCACTTGTTCATAATAAAGTTTTTGGCTTTTGACAAATCAGCTGATCCTACATTCCTTGATATTTACTGCAGGTTTCTTTTGCTGCACACTATATCAGTTTCAGTATCTACCTTTCCTGTATTCCCAGAGAGGGAGACACTTGTATTTGACAGTCTGCCCCGACTTTGGATGAAGGCACTCATGCTGATCCATTAGTGAAGTACATCACACTGCACACTGCTGCCTCTACATCAGGACATACTGTAAGGCTTGTAAAAGTGTCTGCTTCACTCTTATTGTGCATTACAATACCTTTGGTCACAAAGCCTGTTCCTACCCTTTAGGTGATGGCACCGCCTTCCAAACAAATCTGCATTTTTGTCTTGTATGCCCCTTTCCCAGAGTGTCTTTTGGCTTATCCTGGTTAGGGGTCGCCACAGTGGAACTCTGGTCTGCTAATGTTTGGATTTTTACGTGCCGAGTTACCAGCCCTGATGCACAACCTTCAACAAAGGCACGCCCATTCACGCATGCCTCCACACAGAAGACGCTACCGCAGCACCACTACCGTACCCCTTTCCCAGATTAATGGAATACAAACCTTTATGTCTCACAAAATGTGTAGTTACTTACATAAGGCTCTGCACATCCAGTATTTACAGTGTCCTTTATTTAAGGCATGTAATGCAGACATATGCTGCCCTTACCCCTAGGTGCAAGTGCTTTATCACTTAACTTTGATACTACAATTAGATTTTGTCCCTACACCAGCTGATACGGGCTATAATTATGTATGTCTTATGTGGTCTTCAAACACAGAAGACTGTGCTAGGGTGGTTTCACAAATACATGTGCAGTTTTATTTTATGCAAGAACATTTTCATGAGCCATGGGTTATCTTTTTAACAGTCTTTGTATATTTAGGAAGTGCAGAGCTGCTGTCTTAATGTCATTGTTGAAATTCCCTGCCACATCTCTAATTGCTTACTTTCTGAATTCCTCTTCCTTGTCATTATAACATTTGGTGTGATCCATGAATACACATTCATCAGTGAATAAACTTTTTACAGTTTCAGGGTTTCTTTTTGTGTGTGTGTTTGTGTGTACGTGTATGTATATATGTGTGTATCTGTGTGTGTGTCTGTGTGTTTGTGTGTCTTCACAATGGCTTTCAAACTGAAAGAGATAAAATGATCCCTTATGTCTTATGTGAAGGTATTGTACATATTAATAATATTCCATGACAAGGTAAGCTTGACTTCATAAGTTCATAGTTTCATTGAGTTCCCACCTTTTTTTTTCTTTTAAGGACAGAATATGATCATTGTTGAAAAAGTTCAGAACACTAGATAAGCACTTATTTTTGTGAGGTGTTTGGCAGAAAAATAAAGGTTTTTATCTAGTTCTGTTAATTTTAAGTCCTAACAGTAAGTTAGAATATTTTTTTAAGATTTCTATTTTTTTAAGAGTCTGACTTTGTAGAAAGTGTAAGGTGTCTGCTGGCGACTGTAGCATTTCTTTTTAATAATGACAACTGTGCAGGTTTCTTTCTCTGGGTGATGCTGGATTTACAATGGACATCATCCACTCAGCGTGCACATTTTGAAATCTAGCAAGGTTTCATTCCATAATTGGGTTAAGCTCATGTAGGTGAAGGGTGAAAGTTTATTTTATAGCGAGCGGTAGTTCACTAACTGACCAATGCTTAGACTTATTGTATTTTAAGCAACTGGTTATAACTTTCTCTAAAGCAAATACATATTCAACGTCTTGTCTGCCTGAGTTAACCAGCAACTTTTGCAGTTTGCCAACAGAGTCATGTCCAAATTGTTAGCGGTGCCTTGCATTATCTTTTACATTTCTTAGTTTTAGTCCAGTATTCTGATGATTAAAATACAATCTTTGTCATTATCTTTTACATTTCTTAGTTTTAGTCCAGTATTCTGATGATTAAAATACAATCTTTGTCATTATCTTTTACATTTCTTAGTTTTAGTCCAGTATTCTGATGATTAAAATACAATCTTTGTCATTATCTTTTACATTTCTTAGTTTTAGTCCAGTATTCTGATGATTAAAATACAATCTTTGTCATTATCTTTTACATTTCTTAGTTTTAGTCCAGTATTCTGATGATTAAAATACAATCTTTGTCATTATCTTTACATTTCTAAGTTTTAGTCCAGTATTCTGATGATTAAAATACAATCTTTGTCATTATCTTTTACATTTCTTAGTTTTAGTCCAGTATTCTGATGATTAAAATACAATCTTTGTCATTAACTTTTACATTTCTTAGTTTTAGTCCAGTATTCTGATGATTAAAATACAATCTTTGTCATTATCTTTTACATTTCTTAGTTTTAGTCCAGTATTCTGATGATTAAAATACAATCTTTGTCATTATCTTTTACATTTCTTAGTTTTAGTCCAGTATTCTGATGACTAAAATACAATCTTTGTCATTATCTTTTACATTTCTTAGTTTTAGTCCAGTATTCTGATGATTAAAATACAATCTTTGTCATTATCTTTTACATTTCTTAATTTTAGTCCAGTATTCTGATGATTAAAATACAATCTTTGTCATTATCTTTTACATTTCTTAGTTTTAGTCCAGTATTCTGATGATTAAAATACAATCTTTGTCATTATCTTTTACATTTCTTAGTTTTAGTCCAGTATTCTGATGATTAAAATACAATCTTTGTCATTATCTTTACATTTCTTAGTTTCAGTCCAGTATTCTGATGATTAAAATACAATCTTTGTCATTATCTTTTACATTTCTTAGTTTTAGTCCAGTATTCTGATGATTAAAATACAATCTTTGTCATTATATTTTACATTTCTTAGTTTTAGTCCAGTATTCTGATGATTAAAATACAATCTTTGTCATTATCTTTTACATTTCTTAGTTTCAGTCCAGTATTCTGATGATTAAAATAAAATCTTTGTCATTATCTTTTACATTTCTTAGTTTTAGTCCAGTATTCTGATGATTAAAATACAATATTTGTCATTATCTTTTACATTTCTTAGTTTTAGTCCAGTATTCTGATGATTAAAATACAATCTTTGTCATTATCTTTTACATTTCTTAGTTTTAGTCCAATATTCTGATGATTAAAATACAATCTTTGTCATTATCTTTTACATTTCTTAGTTTCAGTCCAGTATTCTGATGATTAAAATACAATCTTTGTCATTATCTTTTACATTTCTTAGTTTTAGTCCAGTATTCTGATGATTAAAATACAATCTTTGTCATTATCTTTTACATTTCTTAGTTTTAGTCCAGTATTCTGATGATTAAAATACAATCTTTGTCATTATCTTTTACATTTCTTAGTTTTAGTCCAGTATTCTGATGATTAAAATACAATCTTTGTCATTATCTTTTACATTTCTTAGTTTTAGTCCAGTATTCTGATGATTAAAATACAATCTTTGTCATTATCTTTTACATTTCTTAGTTTTAGTCCAGTATTCTGATGATTAAAATACAATCTTTGTCATTATCTTTTACATTTCTTAGTTTTAGTCCAGTATTCTGATGATTAAAATACAATCTTTGTCATTATCTTTTACATTTTTTAGTTTTAGTCCAGTATTCTGATTATTAAAATACAATCTTTGTCATTATCTTTTACATTTCTTAGTTTTAGTCCAGTATTCTGATGATTAAAATACAATCTTTGTCATTATCTTTTACATTTCTTAGTTTTAGTCCAGTATTCTGATGATTAAAATACAATCTTTGTCATTATCTTTTACATTTCTTAGTTTTAGTCCAGTATTTTGATGATTAAAATACAATCTTGACTTTCTGTTTCAAGTGTGCCAATGCAAAAATTCCTGATGTTATTAAAGCCTGATTGTATGTGTAAACATAAATGCTTTGTCATTTTAATTTATGGACAGTCCCAGCTCATTTCAAAGGCAACTTACAATGTAATAGTCAATATCTGCTAGAACCACTTCTGCTTCAATCTGATATTTTGTTTGATCAATTTTTTCTGAAGCTTTAGACTCTATTCCACTCCCAAAACATAGCATATTGGTTTGAGGATTGCTTTGCACTCATCATTATTTTAATATATCTACCTTGCCATTTTTCCTACATGCAATG
Organism: Protopterus annectens; assembly: GCF_019279795.1. Lineage (NCBI taxonomy): Eukaryota > Metazoa > Chordata > Ceratodontiformes > Protopteridae > Protopterus > Protopterus annectens. Next base: position 45,923,754 of record NC_056751.1, on the reverse strand, counting down.
TGTTTGCATGTAGTGAGAATTATAGCAGATTCTTAAGAATAAAAGTTTTCATCCATGACTGAGTTTTCTGAAAATGCTTTGATATTATATTATTCTACATTTTCTTAGACTAATATCACTTATATAATACCGCTTAGATATATATTTTTACTGAGTGGAATGTGTTCTAACAAACAACACATTTGGATTTCTTGTCAAAGCAATTCAAAGGATTTGAACTAGGTAAATGTTATTTTCAGGAACTCTATCATTTTCCCTTGGATTCAATAAACTCCATGTAGGCTTTGCGCGAAGCGTGCATTTAAATGTAAATAAGTGTGGTTTCATGGCTGGCAGCAGTGTTGTCATCCAGGAAACTGTGTAAAGCAACATGGATAACAATCTTGTTTACAATAGCGCAAACTGGCTTAGTGGGATTGTGCAGAATGCCACAGTGGTTACCAGGCTTTAACATATAGTAATGTTTATGGTCCAAACACAGTACAGAACAGTGTATATAGTGCAGAGTATTGTGAAATCCCATTTCAGGCATTCTGTACAAAAGTTGTGTAAATGATCTGTAAGAGTAGATGGACTGCCATATAAAAAAAAAGTCAGGGGAAATGTGTGTAATGAATAAGGACACACAGATGAATTGTAGGAATGAACACAGGGAAAGGGGACAGGTGAAACATCGTAATGTACAGCAAATGAGGGCATGTCAATGGAAGACAGTTGTAGCAAGAACACTAATCACATAGTATGGTACAGCACGGACTGCACAGTGAAAATGTATATTACGTGACTGTCACACAAAGTGACATAGCAATGGAAAAGTGTCTGTGTGAGATAAGCATCCTGACATGAAGAATGCAGAGGGCATCTATCAGGGATGTTATATAAAATTGCGGTTGAGTGCATATTGTAAAGCTGTGCAAACGTATTTGCCTTAATATGAGTGTAATTTCAGCAGAGGTCTCCAACAAGTGGGACACAGTTACAAACTCATGGACAACAGTAAAAGGAGCATGCACAATCATGGACAATATCAGAATAATACCACCAGTAATCCCATGTGTCTGACACAGCATATGTGAGTCTGAGTGATCATAGACAGTTCTGCACAAACACACTTATACAACTATTATGACATGTCAGTAATCTATGAGGGTAATTAAGCACACTGTCCTGACACTAACATCTGCTGGAGGTTTTAGAAGGGACACAGCCATACCTGTATGTGACATTAAGATCACTACATGCTAGTTGACTGGTGTGCATGGGAGATATATATTGCACAATCCAGACTATTGTGAATGTAACCCATGCCATCAATGTTGTCAAACAGCTATGTATGTAGTGTGTGCATCACCAGAACAGCTATCACACATACATCTGTTGTAACACCTTCATGGGTATTCTGCACCATCAGACAGTAATGTTTATGCAAAAAAAAGAATACCTAGGTATAGCCAATAAGATGTGTACAGCTCACTGTGGCTAAGGGGGTACATTTCAGTTACACATCACTGGAAAATGTGTAGGGAGGTCCATGAAGAAGGGTGCATTGTTTTCAGTTATTCATGTGATGAAGGCTGTGAACTATGAAGGTATTATGGCCTTTGATGTGGATGTCGTTCACATACAGTTGTGTTACATACAAGGGAGTAGTCAACACTGTGGCTACATGCTAGTGGATGTTCCACATATCATCTACCCAAGGACACAGGCACACATCAGTTAGTCTGCTTATAGGGTATGATGTCTACATTATCCTTGAGTTGTGCATTAGTTTTCATAATGTAACAACCCCCACCATGTTTTTTGTTTCATCTCATGTACTGTCATGGCTGTGGTGGCAATCTTTGGTGTGTGTTGATACTGTCTGTATTATACTAATATCACAATTGGAGTCAATGATTGCCCACCATCTGCAGTCCTTCAGACAGCTGTCTGGACACAGAATGTGTATATCATTCATGACATCTATGACTTTAATAATGAACAAGAAAGAGCCTAGCAGACAGACCTGAGGTACGGACCTGATCAATGGCCTGAGATATAGGTCACTTCACACATTTCAGAATATTTATATGCCATGTGTGTGATCCAGTGGTCTACCCACTAGCTGATATAGGTGTTTATGGCCACATCTGACAGTATTTAGTGAATACCTCAGTGTGGATTTGTGTCAAATGCCTTGGCCTGGTCAAGGTCCACAGGATGATAGTGTTGTCATCATGCATGCCCTCGGTGACTTCTTTGAAGGCATCTAACAGGTGTAACAGACATGGATACAGCCAGGATATTACTAGTGTCCATTAAGAAAGGTCCATGATGAAATGTTGGTCTACCTGACAGATGAGGAGAGACAAGATGTGTCTATACCTTCATGCATCAGCTGCTGTACCCCTCAACTCATATGTATGCATGTTGATGTACATCCTTCTATGGGAAAATAGTCCATGTGGAGGGTGTGTTGATGTGGGTATCCAACTATGTCAGGAAGTTGCATGTAATCATGCTATAGGTGATCTGTGATGTTGTCAAAGCCCATTGATTCTGTGTGATAGGCCTGGAAGAAGGCAAGACAGTGGATACTGCCTATCTTGATCTGGCCTAGGGTTTTGACACTATCCCCCATTTAGGTATCATTGAGAAACTCTTCCAGGTTGGGATTAACCGTTACATCACTGGATGGTTGACCAGTTGGCTCAACAACAGAACACATTCTGTGAAAGTGGTCAATCAACTTCTACCAGTACAGATGTCACCACTGGCATATTCCAGGGATCTGTGTTTGGCCCTTTACTGATTGGAATTTATTTCTTGACAATCCAGACTAAAGTATATGGCCTTTGGCTTACCAAATTTGCTGATTCTTGCATATTGGGTACAATCATTGAGTCAACCAATGATGATATAATGCAGGAGGGGCTAACACAGACAAATGATTGATGCCAAAGCCACATGGTCTACATATAAATTCAAAAATGTGTCATTATTTTGCCATTCTGCAAAGTGGAATTCCCTGGTAATTACAACATTGACAACACTACCCCTTTGCTGAAACCAAATGGTGCAAGACCTGAGAACACACATAGATAGCAATCTAAACTTTGACCACCAAGTATCCATAGTGGTATGGAAAGGCTATGTTGTGCACCTCATAAGTCAGGCCATTGTATTCAGATCTGAGGATTATATAACAGCACTGTACTCAAACCTCATCAGAAGACTAATAGAGTATAATGCTCCCTTTTGCATGTAGTTCACCAGACACCTGCAGCAGATAAAGAGACCACAGGGGTTTCTCACCAAAAAGATACAGGGCTTACAAACCATGTCATGATGCATTTGGATAGACTGAAACCATGTCACAATAATCTGTATTGTACAGGATGAGGTGACTTGTGGCTGGTCTCCAGGCCATTCTCTGATCCTGCCCTGGTGGGAACACTGCACATCTGAAATTAGCTATTGCTAATGACATCAGCAGAGTCTGCTAAGAAGAAGATAGTAATAGCAGTGTCCCACATGCTGGTGTAAAATGCACTTTGTAATGTCAAGCAAGGACACACACACACACACACACACACACACACACACACACACACACACACACACACACACACACACACACACACAGTTGACTGCAGTGAGAACAGAACTGCTGCCTATCTAAGTACACAGACTACTGAACACAATACTTTACACAAGTGCCACAGTACAAGTCTGACTTTTGCAAGGCTGCAGGCCTACTGATGGTGGATAACATCAGGACTGGATGTTGGAGAAAATATGTTGAGAGGCCTGCAGGAAATGGATGTGTAGGCATGTTCAACTGTCAAGATACCTTAAGTTCTTCATGTTATCAGATTGATGAATGTGCAATGAGTAGTATTTGGTGGTTATGCTCCAACGTACAGCTATAGTTTAAAAGGCAGCTTTACAAACTAAATGCAGATTACTACAAGTATTTGAAAATCTGAATGTGTATTGTCATTCTAAAGATGTGCATGCTATATCACACATTTGTTATTAATGTATGTAGTGTAGTTGATATATTTGTCAACAAATACTGGGAGACCAGGGTTGCAGTGAATGGGGGGGGGTTAGCACATGGCTGCATTGTATATATCTCTCTGACATATTCTTAGATAGGGCCTTCATTTTGTTATGTTTTCACATGTAGTTTCATGGCATGAAGACTAAATGGACAGTAAAAAGAAGTAATGCATGCTAATATTTACTTTGCATAGCACAATGGCAAGTAGTAGGTTTGCAAAGTGTTTGTGTATGCAGGATACACAGTTCTACTGCTTTCCCTGTTTTGGTGTACTTAAGCAGTGTGCAAACATAAGGCTCTTTGCTAAAATTATGAGAGGTAATACTGTGTGTATGAAACACACCTGCTGCTTAGCTGACTCTGTGGTAGCAGGTGTAAATGCACTGACAAATTTCTTTTGGAGGCCCAGATGATACTGGAGTTTGAATCCAGGTGTATGTAATACTTTTAAATAAATAGTAATAATGCAATGAAATTATTCTTTATACTTCATTCACTGTGTGTTACTGTGTGTTACCTTAGTGTGGAGTGCTTAAGCAGCATTGCACAGAGGTAACAGCACCACTGAAGAGCCGTTTACCGTTGCTTGGCATTGGTGAACATTGCCAAACTCTGTGCAAACATAGAAGCCAAAAAGTAAAGGGCTCCATTACCTTTAATGGTACTTATGCGTGTTGTGTGTGATTCTATTTTTTGACCAGATTATAGGTGTTAATATGGGGTAGATAGGAAAGTGGTGAAATGGGAAGCAAGCAGGGGGAAGAACAAAGGGAAATAAATACATGAATGTGTAGAAAGGAAGTAGAAAGAGCCATAGCTATCCATTTCTTTAACATTGTAAACTGAAAATATGTACAGAATATTAGTTGAATTTTGAGTGTCACTGCCACAAAGAGGGGTGACAACAGAGTAATCATGTTGTATAGCGAATTGGACCAAATCATGTGTGGAATGGAGAGCTAAGTATGGGACAATTTTTTTTGTGGGACAGGTGCCCATTTTTTTCTTTTTACTTTAGTAAGAGAGGAATACTCGGTAAGGATCGCTGTATTTCTGGGTCATGTAAGTTGGGTAGATGAGGAAGCAAATGCAAACAGACAAGACAAGACACAGGGACGGTGAGGGACACAAAAGATTGGAGGACACCATGATTGGTGTGAGGGAGGGGACAATGCAAGCTCATGCCCATCAAATGCGGAGACAGTGAGAATCTAGTCCTCACCCACAGGACTGTTATCACAGTCCCCTTACTCCACTGGGTGCTGGAGTGCTTGACGTCTTCACTTCTTATGGACCATGAGGGAGATCAGCCTATCCATCCAGCATAGGAGTACTCCAGTGGTGCTGTGCATGACCCTACACACCAATCCTGGCATCTTCTGGCAGGTGATGAACTCCCCACCTCTGCCACTACTCCCAGAGGGTACCACACCACCAGCTGCTGGGGCAGTGCTACCTGAGGGAGCAGGTAGTACAGGGACAGCAGAGGCAGTGTTGCTAGGTTGGGTCCTGGATGTGCTGGGCATTGGTGCTAGAGCCGGTGGAGCAGGGGCAGGCTGACCCATTGGGGCTGGCCTACCTTGCTGTGCTCTAAAGGATTTAGTGATTTGTTACAGATGGATGACATTGGAGAAATTCTGATAACACATAATAGAAAAAAAAAGATAAGGGTTGGGGGCGAGAGAAAAAATAGATAAAATTAGTGCCATCATATGTGACATACAAAGCAGTATCACAATTATACAACTATTTTATCTGAACTATTATATTAAATATACATCCTGTCAACTACAAACTATAATTATGGATTATTCAAAGTAATACTTGCAATGTGCATATACTGCACATATGTTTGATCCAAGTATACTGATTACAGTTAACAGCAGGGAATTTATGCCAGTTGTATAGAGTTTAATGTATGTAATATTATGAAGGAAATGGAGTACTGTATAGTTGCTGCTTGTGGTATATGAACCCATGACCTCTGACTACAGTATTACACCTGACTCCTAAAGTTGGTTTGTGCTACAGACTTACGCATTCATACTTGCTTTTACAGTTAAGATATGCATGTTCACTTTGCTACTACTGTATAAAATACAAAAAATTATCATTAACACAATAATACTTCTTTTGTGCTGCATACATACCACTTGCTTCCCACAACTTCAGATGTAGTTACGTATTTTGTTCAAACACACCACAGTCTACCACAGTAACACTACAGTGTAACAAAGTAAATGCCTGATAGGTTTAGTCTCCTTCTACCCTTCTGAACAATTTAGTAAGACTTTCAATCAAGTTTACTTACTACTTGTTCAAGTCCTTTGCAAATATTAACAAACTCTGTCCCTTGATTTGCTTGACAGGAAATGTTGGAGGTGTGAAGGTGAAGAAAGAGGTACTTGGAAACATATATTCTGGGAGTGCAGTGGGTTGGCGGACTTTAAGGATTCCCTGCGGGATGCACTGTTGGAGATGGTGGGTAAGCAGACTGGTGTGATGAATGAGATGATTTTCCAGAGTTATGATACACAATTAGAATTGTCTAGATGGTAAAAGCTTGCTGTGCCTAATAATCTTCTTCTTGGCTGCCAAAAAAATAAGCTAAGTCTCGTCTTCTGCCTAATCCTCCTTCTTCATGCTCCCATCTTTACAAAAATAAGCTAAGCCTCACCTTTTGCCTAATTCTCCTTCTTCACGCACCCTTCTTTACAAAAATAAGCTAAGCATCACCTTCTGCCTAATTCTCCTTCTTCATGCTCCCTTCTTTGCACTTCTTTCCATCACACTAACTTTTTTATTGCAAATATAGTGCAAATATCATTTGGCTCCTGCTATTCTGATATGTATAAAATAGTACTGGGTATTTATTAGTCTCATACACATGTCCTGAAAACTACTTTGGAATATCTTTCATTAAAAGATCTGTTTCTTTAGTGAATGCATTGTTTTGTCATATTTCTTCTCTGTACAGTGTTAAACCTCTGTTTTTGTATTTGTGATTACGTGGGGTCTGAGAAAAGGCCATTGAGACCAGAATCTTACTCCAGTAAACAAGCACACTTGAGTATATAAATAAGTTAGTAAATAAATATATAAATGAATAGAATATAAAATAGATAAGAAGCCATAATTTGCATGCTGTCAGTCAATCCAAACTCACATAGGATGTGTGCAACAATATTTTTAATGGGAGGATCTTAAAGGTCAGACTTTCCTAGTAAAATCTTGAACTGCCCAAATGAAAACTGTATACGAATCTTCTCATCCATTTTATCTAGTAAGTCTTCACTCCTAACAATAATAAAACAACATAATCTGAATGAATAAAAATAACTAAAAATGGCAGTACACAAAAACTATATAGTTAAAAATAATTTTCCCCAGAAATAAAAAAAGAACATCTCTATCAACCAGACCTGAGAAATGCAGGTAGAAGACACAGAACATATGTTTTCTATAGTTTTTATTAGGGTCATAGTTTCATAGTTAATAGGTAATTTCAGAGTTTAGTGTAATATTTGGAAGGGATATGCAAGGTTCATCAAAATGAACAAAAGTGAATAACAATTTATCCACTTTTCAAAGCAACTGAATTTCCTGTGAACTGCCCTTATTTTGTGGCTGCACTCCTTATGGACCTCTACTGCAGATGAAGTAAGCTTGGCCTTTTCACTGTAACTAACAAAGGGTGGACAGTCAGACATTCGTTACCATTCCCATTACCAGGGTCAGTCTTACACACAGGACAGTTAGATGGCGACCTAAGGTGCCAGGCTTCTACGACTACTGTTTCCATATTTATTTATTTATTTAGTTGAGCAAAGAAATGCATAATGTCTTTGTTCCAAAAATAAATAAATAAATAATGCATCCTTAATAACATAAAACACACTTCTGGCATGAAATGTGCCCATAGAAATGGTGCTCCTCTTGACTTAACCTTTCAAGTCAAGTCACATCATAAAAGTTGCGAGGCCACAGAGAAGAAACTTTGCACAAAGTTCAAATGTATTCATGAAACTGTGCACAGAGAACATGAATCTATAATGCCTGACTTTACAGGTTGGCTGTCATATTTGGCAATTTACCAGATCATCAAAAGTTTTCTGATGCATCGTTCCAAAATATGAGACAAAATCAGGAAAATTCTCCAGAATTCTGGACAGTTGAGAGAGAGTGTGATGTGAAGACAAAAGTTTTGTTTTTTTTTTATTCATGCTGGCAGTGATCAACCAGATATTTTTAGCTTTGTGATTTGTGTGGAGCAATGTGGAATAATTTAATGTGTGGCTGGTTGTTTTGTGGAGCACTTTAGGTGAAATAGTATTACATAGCAACATAGCTCTCAACCTCCCATTCCCAAAATATGGAATACTGCCTCTCATAATGTGGAATTGATGGGCAGAATGTGGAAAACGTATTAACAGCTTATAACAGCTTTAAGTAGGAAGCTCACAGGATGGTGAAAATGTGTTACTTTACATTTATACAATGTTCTTTTGATGAATTAATATGATTTAGTGTTATTTACCATGGGTATTAGAAACATTCTTAAAACTGAATGTGTGACAGACTCTTTCAATGTGGAACAGAGGGGAACATGGACTTTTTTAAGGCTCAAAATGATGAACATTCCTCATAATGAGGTGCACTTAAGAGATATACATAGCAATATGGCCATCAGAGGTTGTGGTTATAATTGTTGGGTGGGGGTTTGGGGTGGCTAGATTAAAGTAAAAGACTCCCTTTTCATTTGCTTAGTTTAAGCAGTCACTATTTGGCATTACAGGATTAGTGTACATTTCAGGGAAGCAGCATGGTCTACTGAACTGGTCACATGATAGGCACAGATAATCCCCATGGCTGATTGTGATGAAAGAGGACTAGCTGCTTGCTGCTGTTTGTGCATTATTCTATCTTTTCAGGACTAGTGTGATTTGTGTGAAACACACTTGGAATATTTTAATGTGCGGCAACTGTTTGTTTAGAACAAAGCTAAAATACAGTATTTGGCCATCCTCTTTTAAAAGTAAGACTGACTTTCTTAGATCAAAAGGTTGAAGAAAGCTGTAAAATGTACCTCAGTGCATCTATAACTCCATGGCTTCTCAGTGCCTACTGGCTCCTAGGCCACTAGCTTACTTTAGCTTTTAGAGTGTAGTCTTAAATAGTTAGAGTGTGCTTGAAAGGACACAGAAAAACACAAAGCTGAAGGGTAAGAGTGAGTTTCTTCCCTTAATTGTGATTTTTTTATGCAAGCCATCACTGGATGAAAAGGGTGCTTAAACAATTACAACATGCACCTCAGAACATCTAACCCCCCTCCTCCCTGCCTTTATATAGTTATTTTGCATCACAGTTATTACAGAATCTTGCTCATTTAGGGTGTGTTGAAATGGTTCAGGGAGAAAAAGGTGAAAAGCAGGACTGAATTTCTTCTCTTAATCATGAATTATGTTCAAGCCAACACTGGATGAACAGATTGTTTAAAAAATATAAAATACACTCCATAAGCATCTAGAACCCCCGCAGCTAGACCTCTGTCTAAATGCAATTGTTTTCTCCACACTTATAAGAGTGAAAACTTGCCTTGCACAGATAGAACATGTTGAAAGAATGAAAGAATGAATGAATAAATGAATGAACAAATAAATGCAGAAAGAAGCTGATGAATAAGGCAAACCATGAGAAAAGGGACGAAAAAAATCTGGATAGTGTGGGTAGACCAGGATGGGGGGGTGCACCAGGTGATATGTGTGAGCGGGGGCATTGGGCAGCAGGGGAGAAAGCCATGGAGCCCCTTTGGCTAAGGCACCAATTCACCTAAGGCCAGCCCAGACCACTTTTGTTACCATTCAAGAAACTGAGACAATCTGAACCATAGTCCTAACTGGCCCCTTGAGCAATGACTGAGACTCACACCCACTGCATATGGCATTTTAGATACATAGTATTGACCTGGGACAAATACAGTAGAACATCTCATTACTGGTAGCTGTTAGACTATGACTGTCTTTTAGGTCGTCAAGGTAGCATTTCATTTCATATTTTAGACCGAAATTAAGTTACATAGTTTGTGTAAAAATTAAAAATATTGTACATCTGAGAATGATTACTTATTTTACTCACATCTAGCAAACAATAGCTTGCCAACAAATTCTGTGAGCAAAATTACACTCAGATTATTAAGCTGTGCAGTGGGTTCAGACATAAACTTTGCATCATTTAGTCGGATGTCTAAAAAATAGGCTTGGGAAGCATGATGCTGCACAATTATGATTATACAGACTAAAATTTTCAAAGGAAATTTTACTTGTACATTTACTAGTTGGATACAATCTATATACATTTCTAAACATATTAGGCCGTACTTCAAAAAGTCCCCATAACTTATTACATTCAAAGGACCTTTTAAGTGAATGAATCACATTTCTCAAAAAGTTCCAGCATGGACTTTATATCATTTATATTTCAGATATGATTATTGTTGCAATAAAAAGTAGCAACTGGACTATTAGGAGGTTTCACTTGTGACTTTACATCTCCTCTGCAACTACATAATGACAGATAAGTACAATAAACATTACTGAATGCAAAAGATCACCCACTACATCCAAATTGTAACATAAACAATTCTTTCACAGTTCAATATTGAGAGAAAAGCATTAATATGGAGTTGCTATATCATATTCGACAACAAGGAACAAAACAAAACTGTGTTTTGTCACAATGCTACAAGGACAAGGATGTGTACTTTCCTACTGCTTGTCACAACTTTAAAAAGCATAGTCATGTTAGCCCACAGAGTCACATGACATCCGTGGAACTACAAACGTGGTAGACATTGTACTCCAAAAGCTGCAGTTATTGATACGCTGCACTACATAAGCTGTCCACTTTCTCATTACCATCCTTAACTTATACACGACATAGATTTGCATCCCAAAGCACTAAGATGTGTCAGAAGGAAAATCTTGCTGTTACTGAATTATGCCCAGTTCATCTATGTTGCATTACGAAGTGAGATGATGTATGGCCAATCCTAAGAGTTTGCAATACTCCTACTACAAAGGGCACATAATGAAAAAGTCTATCAGTTATGAAGACGGTATTGCAGTCCTCTAGTTTTAATAGGAACTTTAATTCCCGAATAATGAGCTACAGCTTTTGAATGAATCACTTTGGATTTCGACAGGTAATTAAATTACCTGCAGCCTATCAATATATTTGGCACAACTGCACCACTGCATTATGTAATTAATCTTCAACATGTGTGTCATAATAAATGTGTGCACCTGCCATTTTACTATATTAACAGCCCATCTTCTGCATTAGAAGATGAGCCTAGGGAACATTATGAATCAATTTTTGTGATGAATTTAACAAGAATACTAAGTTATCCTGCAATTTGTCTTTCACAACTTCTTTAATGTAAAGACACCTTTATCACTGCATTAAATATCTATTCAGGTTCCCTTACCACAGCATGAAATGTTTCCTGTAGAATCATTAAGTATCATGGAATCAATTTTAGTTTGATGGATTTTTTTTTAAATGGCAACACGGTCTGTAATTTGTCTCTTCTGGCCATTGAGTATGCATTACAGCTGGCCATGGTTTGATTTATTTTTGTTAAATAATCTGTACTTTCCATGTGCTAAACTCAAATTAGAAAACAATGAAATACCTATTGGCTAAGCCATTATGATTTCTATCTTCAGAGGCATATAGGAGTAAAAATAAAATGACTCAGAATTATTATAACTTCTTTGGTCATATAAAAACAGAATTCTCGAAACTTGTAAATCCAAACGAACCACAAAAAGAAACCAGTCCTGTTGCACTTGTCAATAACCAATGTCGGACAATAGGTTTAGCGCTTTCATCCACTTTTTATTTTGTGAACTTCTTCAGAAAAGAACATTGCCCTACCCAAACTTCCTTTTTATACCATATTGTCAATTAAGTACAGGAAGAAGTTCACAAAATAAAAAGTGGATGAAAGCGCTAAACCTATTGTCCGACATTGGTTATTGACAAGTGCAATAGGACTGGTTTCTTTTTGTGGTTCTTTAGTCATATGGCATCACCTAAAACATTGGTTAATATCGTGCACTGACAGTGTGACGTTAGTCTAGATAACAGCATCTTACTGAAAAATATGGCCTACAAAATTAATTTAATAAGTGCTACATAAAAATATGGCCTACAAAATGAATTAATTTAATAAGTGGTATGCACACATGATTAAGACTGTGCCTGTCAGACATTCGTGATGGTTTAGAACAATTGCTATGAAGTATTGCTAAAATTTCACAATTCAGGAAAGAATATGCAGAATGTGCCCCTGTTTAACAGTTCATCTTCACTCAATAGGGTAGCATCATGTGACTTCGGCAGTCCCACCAATCAACATTCGTACCTTAGACAGCAGTAGTAGGGTTGCCACCTTTTCAAATCCCCAAAGTGGGACATTTTTGGTACAAACGTCAGATTTTCCAGGCCAAAACATACCCACAGCCAGTACAAAGGACAGAACTTCACATTTTTGCCTAAATAAAAGCTTATTCGTGTAGCATTTTAGTTACTTATTCTGTTTCTTATAACATTTGGGTGTTTCAGATACAAAATAACTGTTTTATGCAACTAATACATAAAATATAGGAAATAACTTTGTCCTAAAATCTCAGGACATTTGCCATTTTTACAATATTTTGGCAGGACACAACTGCCCAAAGAGGGACTGTCCCTCTCAAAGTGGGACGGATGTAACCCTAAGCAGCAGAAGCCAGTGGTGACTCCTGTGTACTTCAGCAAGGTTGAAGCTGCTGCATGCTATGAATGATTTAGTGTAGTAAACAAGTAATTCTCTTAGGAAATAAATACTTCCATCATGAAGAAAATTACAAAACTGCCTTCATAACTGAATGCTGCAATTATTAACATTGCAGAAAGGTTTAATTATAATTGCAGTTATTCTGTTCATCACAGAAGACCTCTCCTTCAACACATTTCAGCATGATGCAGGATGTTGAATATATGTGATTTATTTTGTACAAATCAGACTTTACCTACTATATTTTGGAACTGCCAGTCACCAGTAAAGAAAGATGGAACTCAATTTTATACAAAATGGATAGTGGGAGCTTGAAAAATGCAGGACAAAACTGTGGCCAAAACTATGCCTTAGATATCAAAATTAAAGGCAAGATCAGGGTCATGACAAAGGCAAATGTCAAATGAAATAGCTGTATCAAAGAAAAATTAATCAATGAACATTTTGTGCATAATTGGGAGAACTTTACTGTCATTTAATTACATTGTCATTGCATTTTTTTCTGCCACACATTTATTTAGTCAAATGTTTCCAAGCACTTTTTTATTTTGCTGAATGGGAATATCACAGATAATTCCATAAGAGGTCAGAAGGTGAAATGAATCATGTTAAGCATTGTCCACTAAAGAAACATTTTGCATTTGTAAAACACTACCTAACAGCACTGATTTAATTTGTTTGTGAACACATGGAGTGCTTATAGCCTAACGTGAACTTTATATGATGCATGTTATCCATTTATAAAGCTGTTTCACATTTAGAGTTGTGGAGTACACAGAGAATACATCATCCCTGCTATCTGAGGAGTTTTTGTTTTAAAGGAATGCTGTTCATTTTACAACTGGGAATTAATGCTTCCTTTCACTGTTTCTTATCTTAAAGGTACCACATATAAGCATCCTGTAAATTCAGACTTTTCAGACTTTACAGTATAAAATCATAACACTAGATGCTAAATTAAAACTAGAGTCAGCACAAACATGAATAGCAGTTCCGTAATTCTGAATGTGTTTCTTACGTCTGATTATTAGACCATCTGTCTGAAGGTCTCATTTCATCCTTGTGCCTCACTTGCACCCTGGTCCATCCTCTTAGTGATGGGCAGTTTTTGTGAAGCCTTTGAAAATGGCCTGACCTCGCATTCATTCATTCATTCATTCATTCATTTGCACATTGATTGATTGATTGATTCATTGATTGATTTATTCATTCATTTTTCTGAACAACTTGATCAGGTGAGAGCTGTGGCTATAGCAAGCTCTCTGAATAACATTCTCCAATTCACCTTGCTGAATTTCCAGATGTTGCTAGGCAAACTGCAAAATATACTCATTCTAATATGTTTGTGTCTGCTGTGAGGTCTCTTTTTGTGGACTGCATCCTGAATGCCTCTCATGCAAAGTTCCCAAGCCACCTCAACTGACTTCCTCTCAGTAGAAAAGAACAGTGGACTCTGAAGTCCCACAAGACTGCTAAGCTGTTGATTGTGTCATGAAGAATGAGCACAGACACCATTTCAAGGAACTTAATTTGAAACTCATTTTTGAGATCTCATCCAATCTATCACTACCCAAAACTCATGAGCAGACGTGAGGATGGGGACACAGAATCACTGATAAACTGAGAGCTTTGTCTTATGACAGACTGAGGGGAGAATAGTGAATTCACTTCTGAAAGAAAGAAAAAAAAAACATTCAGTGCTGGCTATGCAGTAGTAGAAGACTTGTTGATGTACAATTGATTAAGCAGGGTCTTTCACATCATATATAGCTAATGCATTAGAGAAACTGGCAGTAACTGGTGGGCCCTGGTATGTGTTTATGAGTAGAGTGGTCTAATGGACATAGTCAAATAAATGAAAAAAAATGTATACTCCCCCCAATAAAATGTGGATGTTTTGCTTCTGTAGACAGAGAAAGATAGCAGGGGTATGGACTTTAAATCTCAATCCATTATTACCAATATAGAAATAAAATAGAGGTAATAGTTGAACTGGTTTATCGTTTTTTTTGAGGTACCTGGTTGCTGTTGTGACTGTTTTTTGTAAAAGAAATTATTACCAATATGATAAGGACACTGGAGTCTATAAAGCCCATATCTGCAACACTGCCACCTAGCATATGTATCCAAAGGGTGACTGGGTGATGACTGAAAGGATGATATCTTAAATACAAGCAGCAGAAATAAAGTTTCTCGATAGTAGAGCTGTGGTCATTCATCATGACACAATCAACAGCTCAACACTCTTGAAAGACATCAGAGTGTCAGTGGTGTAACAGGGAACACACTTGCCTTTGGTGCCAAAGGCTGTGAGTTCTATTCCCACAACAGGTAGTTTGATTAGTGATGCTGCAGTGCGGCAGAATAGGGATACTGCATACCTGAGTGTGCCATCCTTTGGATGAGATGTTAAACTAAGGCCCCATCTGCTTGAGTTTGTTGTAGTTCAGGTGGGTGTCAAAGATCCCATTGCATGTATTGAAAAGTGTAAGAGAAGTTTTCTGATGCCCTTGCCAATTTTTTTAATAGTATAAATACTACCTTGGCTCTCCCTTGAAAAGAAGCTTCTAGTCTAGTGGGGCTAAACTGGTCAACAAAAAGATAAAAAAAAACTAGTAAAAAATATATATTATTGTCTTGGATTGACTGATACCTGTTGCTCCAAATAAAGTATAAACCACAGGCAGAGAATCACTTACTCCCCAACATTTCACCCACCTCATTTCAGATCGGTGCCTTAGTGCAGTCTTAAAAGCAGTAACTGAAAATTCATTTTTATATACATATACACTCAGAAACATTTCCAGGAGAGATCTAAAGAGGTTTCTTCAGTCACATTACCTCTCAGCTGTATTCACAGTATGCTGTTAGTAATCAGACTTTCAATCTGATCTCAAGATCTCATTTATTGATCAATTTTCCAACAAGCCAACCAACATTAAATTATGATAGCTGATGGAAAAACAGTCTCTCTCTTCAGAAGGGTGGTTAACTTTTTATTTATTTAACATTTGTTTACAGGGAAAGTCCTACTTGGAATAAAGGCAATTTTCAGCGGAGGCACAGGGGAGAAACACTCCAGAACCATGTCTTTGTAACATGGGAGGAAACCCACATGAATACATAGAGGACATGCAGACTCCACATAGAAGGCACCCCAACTGAGAATCAAACTGGAAAACCTCTTGCTGTGAGGTGACAATGCATCCACTGTGCCATCCATGTAACAACATTTACCACAGTGCTGTGAGGATATAATTCACTAATGAAATAGATCATCAGTCATAAGATTTATGAATGAGTAAACAAAAACTCTACACTAAAGAATGGCCTGATTACACATTCGGAATACTATTTTAGTTACATGGATAAAGGAAAATAACATAATTTCATATGGATAGCTTGATGACAGAAAAATTCTAACTGCATCTGTAGATGTTATTTTCAATGGCTCCTGGTAGATAACTGAAACCTCAAAGTGAAAAATAAACTCCAATAAGTCTATAATTCAACCATGTTTGCGTAGCTTACTCTACCAGATCCCAAAGTGACAAGGCCCAATAATAGATAGAGAAAAAAATAAATAAAAAATAAATTATAAAAGGACAGCAGTAGTTCTGATGAGGCACAGCACTCTTCCTTAGAGATATTTGCAAAAAAAAAAAAAAATAGAATATTCCTTTTGTTTTGAAACAAATTACTGAATGCTCATACAACAATATTCCATAATGACGTAATTCATATTGTGAAGAAAGCAATAAAACATGGCAATTGTAATTAATTACATATTATTAAAAGAAAATGGTTCTACATATCTAATGAAATATTCAACCATTCCCACTTAAAATCCAACTCATTGTATCATCTGATACAGCCTTTCATCATCCCTAATTTATGCAAACTTTGCTGGCATCATTAGTTATAAAAAAAACAATTTAAATATTTGCAGTTATACTCAACATATTTATATTTTCATTATCACTGCTCACTATATTCAAGTAATAATGAATTCAAAATTAAGTGTCAGTGACACAACAAGTAGTGCACTAGCCTTTGGTACAGAAGGCTTGAGGATCTATTCAAACACCAGGTAGACTGATCACTGCAGTGCTCTATAAAGTGCTGTCCTTTTGATTAGATGTTAAACGGAGGCCCTATCTCTCTGAACTGGTGGCAGCTCAGGTGGATATAAAAGGCCCCACAGCTCCTTTCAGATAGAATAGTGTGTCTTTTATTTATATACAAAAAAACTTGTATTTACAAAATATTAACAGATATTTACAAATGTACAAATATGTAGAAACAGAAATCTATTTACACAAATTGAGAATTTCCTTTATAATCATATATTTTCATCCCAATTTGACCCTCACTCCTTTTTCCATAACCACCATCTGATTTTATCTAATATTGTTGCTAAAATCCATTTGCCATTAAACATACTTCCATTTATTCTTTCATTCCATATGACATAAAATAACTTTTGATCTCTTCTTTTAACATATCCTTTACTTCTATTTTTACAATATCCATATTTAATCATATCTATGTTTATTTTATGGACTTCTTTTATATCTTCAAAAAAATCTGCTTTATATAATTTTCCCCACAACTTTTTTTACTTTTCTACATTTCAAAAACCCACATTCTTTAGTTTCCTATTCTTGACAATGTAACATATTCTATTACTTTTATTTTTATATGGCATATTTCCATTTACTGGTGATTTATCTATTACCAGCCACCACAAAAAAATGACATTGTACTATCTGATTACATCATTTGTTTCTTATTTTTATAGCTTTATTTTTCTTTTGTTAGATTTTCCCATGGTTTTACATAGTAATGTTCATCACTACATTCTTATACCATACTTTTCTATCTTTTTCTATATCACCAATTATTTTCCACCAAATACTTTTTCTAGATAGCATTTTATTTCTTCATTTATACTCCATGATGTATCATACTTATATTTATACAATTTTAATACTAATATGTCATCTTTTTCATTTATCCACTTTAACATTTTGTACAAATTTAATGAAGCAGCATATATGACTGGGTATTTAACCCTAAACCTCATTCCTCTTTATTTATGTACAACTCCTCTTTTCATTGGGTTTAATCTAGAACTCTATATCAATGAATAAAATATCTGCAATAATTATTTTTCAAATTCTTCAACAACATAAATACACTTGCTAGGTATACTATTTTCCTATCAATACAGAATTCATCAATAATCCTTTTTCTGGATGATAATTTATATGTTTTCCAGAAAAGATATGTTTGTTTTATTTCTTCTATTATTTTTCCCATTGAATTCTACTTACATCTTGATTCCCAAATTTTATACCTAACATAGAAATTTCATTTATTGCAAAATATATACTCCATATCTATACTACACATACATATTTACTTTTCTCTTTATTTAAAGCCATCCCTATCACCTCTAGACAATTATTTGCACAAATTATTACTTTTTTATACAATTTTTGTTTTTTGCAATTATTATAATGTCATCTGCATATGTTAATAGGAATCTTAACCCTTCAGGTGTTATATACCCCACCTCCTTAATTTTGTAATTTTTTCCAGGTGCTATCACACTTAACACCTAATGTAAAGAGTGTATAAAACTCAATGGACAAATATGTCTTACACTACTCTTCATATGTACCTCCTGACTTAACCTGCCATTTAGAAGTATTTTTATTTTATTATTACTATATATTGACATACATAGTTTCCTAACTTTCTCACTTATATTATGTTCCTTTATTACACAAATGATTTCATGTCCAGTTGTATCAAATGTCTTATTAAGGTCTCCTATCATGATTTTCACTTCCCCTTTTCTATTCATAATATCATTCACAATTACTCTATCACTAATAATTCTTGACAACCCTTTCTCTTTATACTATATATACATTCTTCCATAACATTTTTCATTTTAGTTGAAAATCTCTTTTGTATTATTTTCATAAAGATTTTATAATCATTATTATTCAGTACTATCCGTCTCAAATTTTTAATTGTTTTCTTTCTTCCATATGAATGTAAATATTCTACTACATAATTCTTTTTATGTAAAACCTCCATTTAACCATTCATTCAAAATCTTTAAAATATATATATTTTTGCCAATTCCTTATTTTTATACATTTCATACCCTATTCCATCTGGTCCTGCAACCAAATCTATATTCCCTTGTCCTAATATTTCATCTAACTCATTTAAAGAAATCTTCTTTTCCAACTCTTTGTTCTCTTTTACTGTTAACTTTTTTTTATTTTTCCATGTTTTTTCACTATCTTTATTTAAAACATTTCTGGTACATATTGCACTACATTAGTCATAATATTTTCCTGAGTTCTGTCTATTTCTCATTTACATTCTTTATTTCTCTCATTACACTACCATCTTCTGCTTAAGTAACTCAATAATTCTCTTTTTCTTTGTAAAAATAGTTGCTTATATAACTGTTCTTGTATTCTTTCTTGATTTTTTCATATAATTCTTTTTCTTTGTTAAAGTGGTTTCTGTCATTATGTTCTAAATCTTCTAATCAATTATTATATGTTATTTTATATTTTTCTTTCTCTACTTTTCTCACATCATGTTACCACAGTAAAAAAAAAAACAAACATTTTTTATATTTTTCCTTAAATGTCATCCACCTTTCTGACCAATTTTTATAAAATGTTCTCGTAGTAATATGGTCTTTCTATAACTGTACTACTAAACTCTTTACTTCTACATTCCATGTTTTCTCATGTATCCTTTTCATTCCTTTGCATAATTTATATATTCCTTGTTTTCCTTTATATCTTGCTATAGTGCAAGATTATCAGAAAATCCTATCTTAACTGCCTGCCATTCTCCTATAACTAAATCTTCAGATACTATGAAATAATACAGTTCAACAGATACCCCTTTTGTAAGTCCATGAATTTCTGTCCCAAATTTTTAACTTACCACATCATATAACCTCTAACATTTTTCTCATATAATTTCCTTTCTTTTTACATTTGCCTCTTAAATTACAATTAAAGTCTCCTGTTATTATAATATTCATATTTATTATTAAAGTTACGTCTAATATTTTACTGTATTTTTACAGAATATGAACATTCCAGAAAATCTCTCATTTCCCAAATTCCAGATTATCTTTTCCCCCATAGTTTCTCTGTTTGTAATCTTTCTTCATTTGTTAAAAATCTTGTGTCTTCTAATATAATTGCATTTACATCACTTGTATTGCACCACTTTCAAAACCCATATTCCTCTTACTGTATTCCTAATACTATTCAGATTTACAGAAAGCACTCTAAAATGCTTATTTTCCCTTTTCCTTAGATTCATGGTTTCATAAGTTCATAGCTAATTACTAGGCTAGCTTGCTTAATTGGCCTTTGTAAGCCTATAACCAATTTTCCTCCCAAAGGTGAGAAACAAATAATCTGCCTTGTGTCTGGAAGTCAAACATCTTAACCATTATACCAAACCTCAATATATATATATATATATATATATATATATATATATATATATATATATATATATATATATACTTTTTTCATCCATTCCCTTTCTTTTTTGTGTACTTATCCCTTTAAATTTCCTTTCTCTGCCTTTTACACTTTTACCAATATTTTCTTTTTCTATTACTACCTTCTAATTTATGTCATCTTCATTACTTATTTCAAAATCTTCTTCTCTGTCCTCTTTAGGGTCCCTATTAGATGAACGAAAAGGCAATCTGTCGAACAGCTGAAAAGTTAAATATTCCGGACCTCAAGATCAGTTTTGTGAGATTGTGGTACAGTGAAGATCAGAAAAATTGCCATTTCCTCACTATAGTGTGATCTTGGAGTTGATATATATAATTATCAGGGGGTGTGGGGGTGCAGCCCCCACAAATCCAATGTTGAGGTCTGGAATATTCAACTTTTTAGTCATTCAACAGATTGCTTTTTCGTTGTTACAATAGGGACCTCCTCTTTATTATTTTTTTTTTAATTTTCATCTATTTCTACTACTTCTACTACTTCTAAAATGTAGTTTCTTTGTTCATTGTCTTCTCTTTCTTTTTCCTTACTCTTTTTTTTCATTTTTGCAAGCCACCCATAAATGTCCAATTTTGTTACATTTATAACATTTCAATTCACATTTTTTCATCATGTCCCATTTCCCCACAAATATAACATTTTATTTTATCACACTTACAAATGTTCGAATTTTCTACAAAAAGAAAGAAAGAAAACATGTTTTGGGTTGTTCCTAGTATTATATGACACCTCTATTCCCCTCCACATTTGTCATGCTTGGTATATATATAATTTGTTTTCTTTCTATTTTAATAGAATATTACAATCCCATCCACCAGTCCATAAAGCCTTTTTGTCATAAACTTTTGCAATGGCCAGTGTATCATTATATACAGTTTCCAAATGTCCTTTCAAAATCTCTCTTTCCACCTCTGTTTGAAATTGTACAGTTTTCTTTTTTGTTTCCCTGTTAAATGTTTTTATTACACAAACATTCAATGAGTTACAGTCTTTTGCTTTATATATTCTCAAAGAAAATTTTATTGAAAAAACAGTCTCAGATATAATGTCACAAAATCTCTCTTTGTTAATAAGAATAAATGCTCTTACTCATGTGCTTTTACACCCAAAGGAGGTATTAACTTAACCCACACTTCATACCTGTCCATTTCTTTGTCTTCTTTACTTTAAATTCTTACCATGTACTTCTGTTTTTCATTTTCTTCTTCTTTTTTTTCTGCTACTTTCTCTGCATATGTTTTATTTTCCATCTCACCATTATTCTTTAGTATTGTCTCTGCATTTTACTTTTGTATTTTCTTCATAATGTCCCATCCAGGAAACATCTCATTCATATTCTGGATTACTCTGCATCACCATTTTTTTTTAAGTAAATCATCCTGCAACCCTCCTGACTGGAGGGTTGTAATTATATATCTATCATTTGCCAACTCATCTCTATCAAACAGATTTATTTGAAACATATCTTCAAAATCCTGCACACATTTTCTTGTATAAAATAAAACACAATCCCAGCTAACCTCCAAAGGTCCTCTCCACTAAATCAGTAGAATTTTGTAGATAAAACACCAGTATGAGGACCACCACGATTATGCAGCAAATCTTCTTTATTGAATACAAAGAGAGATGAGCGCTTTCACGTACGGACTGTACGCTTCTTCAGATCTACATTTTCTTGTATCAATATTTGCTTTCTCTTCCATTTCATTCACCAATCCATTATCTCCTACTCTGTACCTCTGCCTCCCTGTTTCTCTCGGCCACTTCTGTGCCTGGAACTGAAGCAGGAAATGCTCTAGCAAAATGGGTCCCACTCACAACAAAGGTGAGTAAGGTTTTTTATTGATATATGCATTACATATTATTTCCATATTTCCATATTTACATTATTTACATCTATTTAGAAGTCTCCATACATTATAAACTTCAATTTAAGCATTCCCCCCACTCTTTTATCCACAACCAAAACATTATTTTTTTTCCAAAATCTTTGTCAAACTCCATTGTCCACTGTATTTAATTTCATTTAGTCTCTCGTTCCATATAGTCCATAAAGCAAAAAATATTACTCTGTCCATTTCTTCACTTCTTCCTGTTTACCTGCACTATAATATCCAAATTCTATTATGTCCATTTTTATTTGCTCAAATTTTAACAAACTTTTCACCCCATTATCTTTACATATTTCTTTCCACAAATTATCAACTCTTTCATGTTTCAAAAACACATGCTCAGTAGTCTCAAACTCTCCACATTTATTACATATTCTATCTTGCTTTTTTTGTTTGGCATATTTGTCTTAACCGGCAAATTTTTAATAGACAATCTCCATAAAAAAATCATTACATTCTTTAGTCATTTTATAGTTATTATATCTCATCATTATGGCTTTTTTCTTATCTATTTCTAAATCTTTCCATGGATCAATACAATAAAATGCTTTCATAATACTTAAGAACCATTCCTTTCTATTTTTCTCACATATATTCTTTTTTATTTTCCATAACACATTTTTGTTTTGATACTCTTTCATTTCTTCATTCACAATGCTTTTACTTCATTTTTTAACTTCCATTCCTTCCCACAATTCTTTGTATTTATAATATAGTATAATTTATATCATTTTTATTTTCTTTCATAATTTCTTTTAATGCCTTATATAAAATTAAAGATGCTATATGTACTATTGGGCTTATTAAACCCAAACCTCCTGGCTCTTCTTTCATATACAGAATCCCTCTTTTGACTAGATTCATTCTAGAGTCCCATATAAAAGAGAATATAATCATCATTAATTCCTTTTCATACTTAATAGGAATCATATAGATGTTAGCAACATAAGCCATTTTCCTATTACCATGCTGTTCAACAAGTGTACTTTTTTCTATATGAAAATCTATATGATTTCCAAAAATTAGTCCTATCATTTACTTCAAGTACATTATCTCATTATTGTTGTCTGTATTTATTCCTTCCTAATGTTATTGCTAATATATCTATATAGTTTTCATTGAATTCAACACCTATCATACCTACAAAACCAAGTCCTTTACTTTTCTCCTTATTTATACTTATACCAATTTTTTTTTAATTTATACTTGATTTTTCATTTACTTTTTCTATCCATATTTTATCATCTCCATAATTATACATTATTGGCAATTGTACTTCCTTCATCATTTTGCATCCACCACTACTTGACATTTTATTAATTTCCTTTACTATTACATTCATAACTAATGAGAAAATTACACTCCTAGCTGGGCAGCCCTGCTTTATTCCACATTATATTTTTATTTCTTCAAGAATAACTGCTGATGAAGGAACAAAAAGTACTCCACTAAAAAATCAAGCAGTTTTCATCCAGTCAAGTGACTGGACTTCTTCAGATAAAATTACAATCAATTAGCAATTAGCAGCATTTAAATATTGTACACACCCCCTCCCGTGTGATCATTCACCAATAAAATGTAACAAAAGCTCATCCAAGCCCTTCGTATTTATACGTTTTACAATTTTAAATGTGCAAGTTTTACAAAATGCAGTCAAATAAAACATATTGTCTTAAGACCTATATTCTTAAACCTAACTCATAAAATTATAGACAATGAAAAAGTATTATATATATATATATATATATATATATATATATATATATATATATATATATATATATAAATATACACCAAGCAAGCAATGTTTTGCATATAAAAATTGCTTGACATAACTTTTTTAAAAATATTATCTTGAGACTTTTCAACTTTGATATCTGCAAGAGTCTAACTGTAAAACAAGAACAATAATTACTATGGCAGTTAGTGTTAGACTCTTGCAGATATCCAGGTTTTAATGAAATAACTGCAATTACATGAATCTTGAAGTTGAAAAGTCTCTTAAGATAATATTTTTTTAAAAAGTTATGTCAAGCAATTTGTATATGTAAAACCTTGCTTACTTGGTGTGTGTGTGTATATATATATATATATATATATATATATATATATATATATATATATATATATATATTACACTTTTTCATTGTCTATAATTTTATGATGTCTTAGATATGTTTTATTTGACTGCATTTTGTAAAACCTGCTCATTTAAAATTGTAAGATGTGTAAATATTAAGAGCTTGACTGAGCTTTTATTATATTTTATTGGTGGATGATCACATGGGATGGGGTGTGTATGATATTTAAATGCTGCTAATTGATTGTAATTTTATCTGAAGAAGTCTAGCCACTTGACTAGATGAAAAGTGCTTCATGTTACCTTTTTATTTTAATTCATTAAACTTGTTTTTTTAGTGGAGTACTTTTTGTTCCTTCATCAGCAGTTATTCTTTTGGTCATTTGTCTTGTGGTTTTCCATTTTTATTTCTTCCCCAATCCAGCCATTTGCATTTAGTTTCACACAGTTCCTTTCATAAACAGATTTTATTGCTTAATATTTTTTTTTGCTTACATTATATGCCTGCAAAATTCCCCATAATAATTTATATAGAATGTTATCATAAGCTTTACTTATATCCCCTTTCATAACCTTTGTTTCTACATTTTTATTTATGATATCATCAACTATGTCTCTTATTATCCATAATAACTTTTGACTTCCCTTTCCTTTTCTTCCAAATACATTTTGTTCATATATTATATCCATTTTATTGTAACCTTTTTATTATTATTCTCATAAAAAATGGATAATCTGTATTATTCAATGTTATAGGTCTCCAATTTTTTAATTCCTCTTTATTCCCTTTTTACAACATAAATTTTATAACTCCTGTACATATCTTGTTCTCTTTAATTTCAGTTTCCAACCATTCATTCATAACTTCTATAAAAATGATTTTTTTCCACTCTTTCATTTCTTTATACATACCATATTCAATTCTGTCCAGTCCTGTTGCAGAATTCATGTTAATATCTTTTTAGAATTTCATTCAATTCTTTCATGGTTATTTTTTGTTCTAAATACTCATTATCTTCCTTATTTAGTGTTTCACCTTTATAAATTTGTTCTATGTTTTCTTCTCTCTTAACAAATAATTCCAACACATATTCTTTAGTTATTTCCTATATTCCTTGCTGTCTTATTTGCTTACCTTCCTTATTTTTTAATTCTCTTATTAGTTTTCCTTATTTTATCATTTTACTCAAATATGGTGCTACCTCTTCTTTCTTTCCTTGTAAATAATATTTCTGCTTATATAACAAGTTGTTAATTTTAATTTGATTAATTTTATATTTTTCTTTTTCTTTTTCATAAAAGGAATTTTTTTCTCTAATAAGTCTCTAAATGTTTCTTGACTTAATATCTTACATCTCTGTTTTTCTTGTCTTCTTTACTTTCTTATACATTCTAAAAATACTTTTTTATATTCTTCTTTAAAATTAAGCCACCAAACAGTCCAATTCTCATAAAACTCCCTCATAGTCATATGACTTTTCCATAATTCCACAAGTTTTTTTTCTTCTAAATCTAATTCATTCTCATTAATTATCTTTAGTCCTTTTTCTATTCTTATATATTCTTAAATTTCCTGTACTTTAACCCATATTACCACATGATCTGAAAATCCAGCATACTTAATTCCTTTTGTTATAACTGTTAAACTATCAGCTATTTAAAAAATAATCAATTCCTGTTCTAATTTCATTCCTTTTATAGGTCCAGTGGTTATTCTCCCATACACTTAACTTTCCACTTCTCATAATTTCTTTAGCCATTTTAACATCATAATTGATCTTATTTTTCCTTAAATTACAATTAAAATCATCCACCACTATAATGTCCATATTTGCACAAACATATTCAAGAATATTTTTAAACATCATTTTCTCTCTCTCTCTCTTTGTACATATGCATATAAAGCAATAATTCTATACACATATTGCTCCATCTCACTTCTATTACCACAGTTCAGCCTAGTTCCACTATGATTACATCTAATATTTTAATGCTTTCTTGATATAATATACATATGCCTGAGCATCTCTTTCCCCATGTTCCAAACTACCACACCATTCCAAAGTTTTTCAGTTTGTGTTCTTTCTTCCTGTGTTAATAATCTGATATATTCTAAAACAATAATATGTACATCCACTGCAGCACACCACTGTAATATACCTGTTCTCCTTTTAAGATTTTTCATACCCTTCACATTTAAAGCTATTTTCAGCTTTTAAAAACAGTTAGTATAATAAAATGTTTATCCCTTTCCTTTCTGATTTTCTCTAAGCATTATGTTTTTGAATTTTCTTTTCCTTTTGTTAACTCTTTTCCCTATCAAATTATTTTTATTTCTTACTGTGCACCAATCAGCTTCTTCCTCACTTGTCTCCTCTGTTTCTTTTTCCTTGTTTTAACTTCATGTATATCTCTTTATCAGATACATCTTTTTGTACATTTTCTTGTATGACACATTCTACTATCTCTTTATCCTGTATAACTTCATTTTCATTTTCTTGCACATTAATTTCACATTCTAGCCATGAATGACCAGTATTGCCACATTATTTGCACTTTAAATCACATTTGTTTGCATTATGCCCTGTTTTACCACATAAATAACATCTTTTTATCACCTTCATTGATTAAATGATTTTTTCCACAAAAATTGGTTGACCCTTGTATTTCACAAAACCCCTATTACCATGAACATCAATAATACTAGGTACATGCATAACATTATTTTCCATTTTCAGTATTACTCCACATTCCCATCCCCCAGTCTATAGTCCTCTTTCATCATTTATTTTTGTAGTCCATTACTTCTTTACATATTGTTAACAAATGTTCTTTCAGTTATTTTTCTTCAACTTCAGTTCTAAACTGGATCATTATTTTTTTTTGTTTGTCTGCAAAACGCTTGCATGACATATTCTGACCATGGATAGATATTTTCTTTTGTTCATATGCACCAAAAAAAATGCTCCATGACCTGCCCAGTCTCAAATATCAAGTCACAAAAAGTCTCTTTATGAATTAAAATGAATGCACTTATCTCTTTTGCTTTGATGCCCATAGGTGCTATGATAGAGTCCCAAACCTTATACCTGTCCAAACTTTCTTCTTTTTTACAGCTCACATGTACTGTATACTTCTTTTTCTTTTTTCTTTTATTTCTTCTTTCTTCTTTGCTCCTTCTCCCACAGTTTGTGCATAAGTTTTTTTCTCTTGGACTTTTTCTGGCACAGTCTCTTCTTCTCCTTTTTCTTCTTCTATTTTCTCCATGATGTCACTCCATGAAATTGCTGCTCCACTTTCTGGTTCACTTTGGTTTACCATTTCTACCAAACAATAATCCAGCAACCCCCCCGATTGGAAGATTGTAATTATGCATTTCTCAGAGGTAACTGTTTCTCCTTCAATCTACTCTGAAAGTTTTCCTCTGAATCCATTTCTGTTACAGCTACAATCTCATTTTCTTCCAATATCACCGCTTCTGCTACACCCACAGCATCAGGAAAAAAAGAAACTACCATTTCAATTAAATTTTCATCAACCTTCACTTCATTTTCAGCCAAAGCTGAATCAGCCATATTTTCTTCCTGTTTTTTTTTTTTTTTTTTTTTGGCTGCCTCTGCACCTGGACAGGAAACAGGAAATCAGGATGTGTAACACACAAATCCTTCCCCCAACTAACAAGAGTAGGGGAAGTTCCCTGGTGCCCTGGCCAAATTTGCACTAGTAGTATAAAAACCAGCTCGGGTCTCCCTGAAAAGAGGCTGCCATCTTAGTGGGACTAATCTGCTCAACAAAAGGATAAATACAAAATAAAAATAAATAAAGCAAATAAATGTATTCTGTGTACACCAAGTTAAAAAACATCTAGAGTAACACTGCCACTACACAAGGCACACTCATGCACACAAACATGCTCCAACACACATACACTACAAATATTTATTTATTTTATTTTATTTTATTTCACATTTGTTAACTGGGTTAGTCCAAATGAGTTTGCAAACAAACCCATTTTCAGTGGAGCCCCGAGGGGAAAAGCCCCAGCAAAATAAGTAAAAATAAAGTGAGAATATACAAATATTAAATAACAATCACAATACAAAATAATTGTAAAAAAGAAAAAAATATAACACCTAACCCCTTACCTAACCCTGACCTTAACCCTAAAATACACGCACCTGCATACAAACACACAACACCTATATCCTTATGTAACCTTACCCTAACCCTAAAACCCAAACATACATGTAAACACTCTAACTCCCTCCTAATCCCCAGTCACCAGTTTTGATGGAATGGCACATCAAGATATCAGACATTCAACTATCTGAACATTAGACAATTTTGACCACCCCTAGTGTTTTTTGAACAAAGCACCATTCAAAAAAATGCATGGTAACCATGCATGTGTGCGTGTGTGTGTGTGTGTGTGTGTGTGTGTGTGTGTGTGTATATATATATATATATATATATATATATATATATATATATATATTATATACATATATATATATATATATATATATATATATATATATATATATATATATATATACACACACACACACACACACACACATATGTGTGTGCATATGTGTATATTCTATTTTTCATTCATATATATTGGATGTTGAGAAACAGTAGTAGCATTAATAAATAATGCTAATAGTGCAGATGTGTATAAAGCAGTAGATTCAGAAGCATAGGTTTGTCTGGGCATGTTATAGAAATAGCATGGCATGGAATGTATGCAAATGACTGTGTAACTGCCATGTAAATAAGGACTTACATGTAAATGGGGTATCATTACATATACAAATAAAATGAAACATACTGGAGTGATTCAGAGATGTATAAGGCTGGTGTTATATGCCATGCAATTCATCTGTTCTGAATGCTGTGAATCTCTGATGTCAGGAGCTAGACCTGTGATACAGTGTGACAGTAGCAGCAGCTGTAGCTTAACACCAGGTATTAGTGGGACCTTTCAGAGCCTGTGTCCATGATATTACACATCATCAGCCTCTGTGGAACACATGAGTATGTCAATCCCTAACATAACATCACCTTCATGACCAGGACATTGTTGACTCCTACTGTGCAGATAAGGAGATCAAAGGAAGTTAGTAGACTTGTGCCATACACTCACAGAATCAAGGGGTTTATGAAAGTATGTGTAGTATTAACCATCATTGTTGTTACATGGATAGCTTCTGACAGGGGATACACTAGAAATATCACAGGCATCAGCCTTGCAAATCCTGCAACAGCTTTATGACATGATGCTACAGCATACTGAGGAACATATATGCTTTACACTGACATCAAAAGAAAGAACCAACACTGTGCAGACATTTGAAAACACAGCCCATTTCCCAGAGGTACTGGGAGGCACTTATTGCATGCACATCACTATTAAGACCCCACCTATTCCACACAGTGTATGTTTCATCAATTGGAAGGCCTTCCACTCCAATGACTGCCATGTGGTATGCAATGCTCAGGGTATTATGTGCGATGCATCTGTGCACCAATCTGGAAAGGTTGTGGGATTCTCACATCTGGAACACATGTGACCTCTATCAGTGTTTTATGCAGGTTGACTTCCTACAGTGTCATCTAGTTGGTAGGGACACATATTAACAGGTATACAGATTAGTATATGCAGTTTCAATTCAAGCAGGCAACAAGTCAAGTATAATGATGTCCACTGTTGCGTGTCACAGGTGATGCTGGATATGCATTGGAACCATGGATGATGACCTCCATCTGAAGCATGCACACCATGCCTGAGATGAATTAAAATATGACACATTTATAGATATGAGCATTGTTAAATATATGTTAGACTCCTAAAGGAATCGTTCTACTATCTGGAAACATTTGATGTTGTCAGAGGTATGTACCTGAGAACTGCTTTAAGTTATCTGTGGTGTACAGCATGTTAAGCGAACAGATACAACAACATTGGAGCATTCATTACTGCCTGAAAGACCAGTCACAGTAGCAGATATAGAGTTAGGTGCAGAGTCGTTGAAATGGGTGCAGTGCAATACAGCGCAACACTGGCAAAGATGTAGCAGCTGGTCTACATTTAATGGCAATGTTACAGACAGCACAAATTAAAACTGATGTATATATTATCACACCCAGTTTATATAATGAGGTACACTGCCTTGTTATGCAGGCCATCAGACACTATTTTACCCGTATAGGTTAGATGGTGGGCAGGGTGCAGTTATCATCATTTATACAGTTGGGGGTGGGGCACAATAACAGGTGCCAGCAGTACTAGCATACAGTCAAAAGTCATTGGAGCCAGATATGGAAGTTACTCAGGTAGGCGACAGGTTGGGAACATCAGGGATCACATCCCCTTGTGGTGGGGTGGAACTGCCATGTTACAAATGTTGTCCATGTGTGCTGTGTTTTGACACAGTTTCACAGTTTGATGTGGTCTGTGTTAGGGTTAACACAGTACTTTGAGATCATGTACAAGAACCCTGATGAGGAGTTCCATGTCAGGAGTCAGTAGATATACAGCTTCCATGACTCAGTTGATGGTCGCAGGTAGAAATGGAGCTCTGTTGGCCAAATGGAGATAGTAATGGTGTAGAAATGCATGGTCCCTGGAAAAGTGTGTCAGTCTAAGACTTTCCTTCCTCCCATGGCCATGGCCGGCATGGCCTTGAGTGGCAGAACAGTGGGCGAGTTCCATCTGTCTTATGGACTCACCCATCAATGATATGTGAACTGCAAAGCATCTGCACAGCGCTGTCTGCTTCATGTCCTCATACTCCATGTCATTGCTCAGACAAGGCGGCTCATCTTGCAGGCCATGTAGGTATTGCATATCATTACATAGGTCACATACTTAACTCACTGACTCAACCATGGAGTATGTAATATCTGTCTGTAACTGGATCAATATCCTGCACATTCACTGATTAATTCCAAGTGCTGTGCACAGGTCAGGGAAAGACCTGGAGTCATGGCAGTCATACCCTCTGACATGTCTCTCTCCTACAATGTGCACATTCGCATCTTAAGCAGTGCCACAGACAGATGCCATCTTTGCTGATGACTCCTCTGTAATCAGGGTGGAACTCACTGTTACAAGAGTCCAGTGTAAAATAGTGTTAAGACCGGAGTTCTGGAGTGTATCTCCACCATCACATCATAAGTGGGAGAAGTGCGTGAACCCTCCAATGTTAGCACTGTTGACAGTGACACTGTGTCATGTGAACATTAGCATCATCATAAGCCACAAGCAAACTGCTGACATCAGACCTGTACTAGACTTGGAATGCCTTGCTTGTTTTACATTTGTCCAGGAAATGTATGCCATGTGTGCACTGGTCAAAAGTCAGTGATACCTGTGAAAGTATAAAGGTAACATACTTTTAGCACCAGGAAAACATATGCCTTAGACTGCACCAGCAGATAGCACACATACTGGTATATGACACAATCTATATATAACATATGGTCACATACATATTTTATGAGAGCAGGTTGTTGCAGTTGCAGCCCACATGTACCCAAAATAAGTAGTATTTTGATGAATTTGTCTCCTCATATGCAGGTTTTGCAGTGCATGGAAATGTACCCAGTATTACTAACATGGTGCATTTTCTTCAGACATTTAGACAACTGTCCCAGCAGAATTTCACCACCCAAGCCGTCATCATTTATGAGGGTTCACTCACCCAGCCTCTACTCAACTGCTATAAGCTACTTCTATGTCAATGGTCTGCCTCCTTTTGTGGAAATGTTGTAGAAAATATATTGTGTATTGGTCTTGGCATGCAATAGGATATTAGTTTTCCTTTACTGTACCTGTACTATGGTTCTACCATGGCCTCCCACATCACTGATGTTCTGCATCACTTGTTTCCACACCTAGTCCTGGAATGCTTTGCTTGTTTTACATTTATGGTATAGAGTTCCTAGGTACTTATCTTTTTCATCCCTTACCTCTCTTGTGGGCCCATGGCAAGATGTGTGCACCTCTGGGTTACATATATGTCAGTGTGCATGCGCCCACGTGTGTGTGTGTGTGTGTGTGTGTGTGTGTGTGTGTGTGTGTGTGTGTGTGTGTGTGTGTGTGTGTGTGTGTGTGCACTTTTGTGTGCAAATGACCACCCTTGGCTGACCCATATTATTTTTCAATGCCCCTATCTTACACTTGATGCTAATGTATCTGTCTACTGTCACATTATATTAAATTCCCTTATCCTATACCAACAGCAGTGGTGGGCATAGCATTTCTAGCTGCAGTCTTGCATCACTGTGTTGATGACTTGTATTGGTGTGCACATGTTGAACTTTTCCCACCTTCTAATAGTCTTGCCATCACCTATGCACAGGTGTTATTTTGTCATCTGTACCATGTTCTGCCCTCAGTGCATGTGGGCCACAGTGTGCCTCCCTGACAACTGGACACATGACTACTTATTTATTTATTTGTTTATTGGGGTAATGGACTGGTCTTAGATGGAAATGAGAGTTACAAAAGAAATATCAAAAGAGAGAGGTATGTCCTTATGCTGTGTTCTGCCGCCAGAGTTTCCCCCTACAGATGGGTATAAAACTTCTGTGTCCTTTTGCTGTGAAACCTCACCTTTATCTGCTGGTCTGTCTCACTTGATGGCATTCATCATGGGTGTTTACATTGCAGGCATCCTTCTTTCCTTTGTATGCCTATATTAAAATGCAATTCCTTCTTCAGTCAAATCTTGATTTTTGACTTGCTTCTTTTAATGCAGTCTTCTGCAATATGGTAACCATGATTTATATTTTGTAAAGCAGGCCTCATAGAATGCCATTATGCTAATGAGGGAATTTAACATGATTGTCTCTGAAATTCTACTATAAAGCACTAAGCTATCACTCCAAAGAAGAGCGGGCCTTTTTGTTCCTGCTTGTCCCAATGCCAATGAGACATGCACACACCATGCGTAAAGTATGGAGCTTGTTAAGCTTGTAGTAGCGTGATGCTGTACTATGGATGATTTTGCTAGTGTACTTTTACAGCGCTACAATGTGTGTCACATGATACCATAGTATGTGGTGACCATTGTGTTCCTTAAGTGGACCTTTTGAGTGGACATGGTGTTCGTGTGTGTGTGTGTGTGTGTGTGTGTGTGTGTGTGTGTGTGTGTGTGTGTGTGTGTGTGTGTGAGAGAGAGAGAGAGAGAGAGAAATAGACTGCAAAATTTTCATGTATCTCTTCCACAGAGACATTATCCATTATGATGGCCTGCTATATAAGATGGATTCCTGGCATCAGCTATCTGGGACAGTGAGTGCTGACACATGCATTTTCTGTTCTGGTGAGCAATGCAGGCACAGATATAGTGGTATGTGGTAGCATCATTCCAACCTGTTTTGTCAATAGGAGGCAGACATTAGGAAGAGCATGCTAACAATGTACTGTAAGCATTGTATATTATTTTTTTCCTTGCTGTTATGTGTTGTTTTATTTTTTCTGACATATTCAATGAGTTTTTTTCTGTGTTTTTTTTACTGTGGCCAAGGAGCATGACCTAAACAGGGAAGCCTGCTTTATGGGGTCTGAATGCTGTATGTTTGCTTTTATTATGTGCATTACTGCAATGAGCAATTGGAGTTTGTAACATACCTGTGTACTAATTTGTACTAAGGTGCTCTGTCTGTTCTATTTTTTCTTGTAATTCTATAGATTCTCTGTGGTACAAGGAGAAAATCAGCAGCAGCAGGAGTCACTTTTCGGTCATTCTGTGGTACAGACAGAGAGGCAGTAGCAGTTTTCTATACCTCTCAAATGTACAGATTTTCGCAGAATGTCCAGATTTTTCCCTCATAGTTTTGGTCCATTTTTCATAAAATTGTGGTTTTCTGGCAATGTCAAATCATTAATAATTAAAGTCAGAAAATAATGACAGACATTTGAGTTTCAGACTTCATATACTTCAGAAAATTCATGCTAATGCAAAACCTGCTATTCTATTAACTTTATAAGTATGTAGGAGCAGTATTTAAAAAAGTCCCTATTTTTGGGCCTTTGTTTCATTTTTATTCAAAGCATTGTCTAGATTTCTTGCTGTAAGAGGTTCAGAGGTATGAACTGGGTCCTTCTTTGGTAGAGGGAGAGAAGCAGTGGCAGTCATCTACAGGTCCTTCTATGGCAGATGCAAAGAAGCAGTGGCAGTTGTCTATGAGTCCTTCTGTGGTAGAGGCAGAGAATTAGTTGCAGTCACCAATAGGTCCTTCTGTGGAAGAGGCAGAAAAGCAATGGCAGTCATCTACTGGTCCTTCTGTGGCAGATGCAGAGAAGCAGTAGCAGTTATCTATAGGTCCTTTGGTAGAGGCAGAGAAGCAGTGGCAATCATTTATAGGTCCTTCTGTGGCAGATGCAGAGAAGTAGTAGCAGTTATCTATAGATCCTTCTGTGTTAGAGCCATAGACGCAGTGACAGTCATCTGCATTTTGATCAGCTGATGCATCAGCTGTGTTTGGGTTGGCTGAGCATCTGGTGCTGGCACATCAGTGGTCTCCATGTCTACCATTCAGCAAGGGGATGGACATCACCCTTTTGAAGGTGACCCAGAGAGCTTGCTAGTAACTTCTGTGACCACTTCTCAGGAGGTGGAGGTGGAAGTGACTCTTTTCTGAAACCAGCCTGTAAGGGTCACCTATGGTCACTGGGCATCAGGTGCAGAGGCTGTTTGCATTTGAGGTGCAGTGGCAGTTTGAGGCCCTTCTAGACATCCATGAGTGCCTTGTGGCATGGCTGATAGAGAGGTACAACAAGTTGGCCATAACGTTTGGGTTTTCAGTGGCACAACCGTGGAATTCTCTCCCTTAATCTGTCCTATCCTTCATCCAGATGTTCTCTACACTTTTGTGTCATTCCCTATACTTTGTCTGTAGTCTAGCTCTCCTCATCATGTCTTCCTTCTATTTCTGTGCCCTTCCACTGTTATCTCCACCCTATGTGCACATACTGCCTGTCTGTCTGTCTCTGCATTTAATGTTTGTCTGCCCTGCTACCTTCCCTATTTCCTCTACCCTTCCCACACAATTTCCTTGTTGCCATCCCCAGATACCATCAGGGCATGATATGCCTTTCTGTCTCCCAATTATTCATTTATTCCTAGTTACCCTTGTTTTCTTCTGTGAAGGCTGCCAGCCTAGCTAGATAGAATTTTGTAAATAATTATATGTCATTGTAAATATTAATATGATCCACAGGCTTGTGTAACAAATGTAAGAAAACTGTGTTATGTGTTGAGTTTCAAAAATGTAACCACAGTGTACCCTGCTGGAAGAAAGCTGATAAGTAAAGGATTTTACGACTGTGGGTGATCTCAAGCTCGGACACAGGATGTCTACAGCTAGAAATTCTTTCTATTATCTTAAGACATAGATAATTACTAGGTTTCACATGTAAAGTTTATTTTATTGCTGTGGCTTCCTGGCAGGTGCAGATCAAATAGAAATGTTAAATTTTGAGTTCTGTTAGCCTGAGAACTTAAGTTGAAGTGATAAGAATGATGTAATCTGAAATGAGTCAACAGTAATGTATATTATCAATTTAAGGGCTATCTGAGAAAGTAAGGATAGCATTTTGTATTTTGTTCTGAAGCTGACAACAACTCACCAGCACTTTGCCTTGTAAGTAGAATTTAGAACATAGTTTCTCTTAGAGACAGATAGGAATATAGCCAGATTAGTCTAGTTGTTTTCTATATTTATGTGAGACTATTCTACAATATTGTCTTTAAGTATTTTCCTGTGATTTCTGAACTATGTATTATCACTGTGTTGAATTAATGAGTATCATCTTGTGTTTTTATTATTTATTATTAAATATTTTTAAACCTTTCAACTGTGGCTGTTTTATGTAGAGATAATTTAAGCTCTTTGCATACTTTCATATATTTGGTGATACTGTATAAGCCACTCCAATAGCCTTAGCCTTGGATTACACTTACTATTTGGATAACAGTAATATTACACTGTGGAATTGGTCACCCTATGGGAAGGGCCTTTATAGTAGCTGATAAGAGTAGTTGGTGGCAGTGGATTACTACCTTATAGCCTGGGCAGAAGGGGACATAGGTAGTGAATGTGTACCAGCCTTCCCGAAGAGTGTCTGTGTGTTTGTATATAAATCAAATCATTACCTTACCTTTCTTGAGAAACTGATGACAAGAGATATAGTGAACACTTCCTTTACTTTCTTGTGATATTGATCACATGAGGTAAAGAGAACACTACCTTACTTCTTTTGTTACATCGATCATATGATCTATAGCAGCACAGTCTCCTGTTATAATTCCATATCATGACTGCTGTGGCACTGACTTACTCTGCAGCTCTTGTCTCAGAATACTGACACCATGCCATTCCTAATACATGACTAAGCAGCTATAGACTATGTTACACTACAGAATCCTTAATATTTAATGCTTTGTTATGGTGCGATTAATGTTTTTGAATAGTCCATAGTTATTTTTTACATCTATTAAATTAATGTAAATGACTCTGAAACAAAATACAGATATTTAGCATTTTGATGTCTGCAAAATAAATGGAAATTTTTGTAGTTGCAAACTATACTTTTCTGTAAATGGGACAAACATGTAAAAGCTTAATTCCCCCACATTTTAAACATACTATGAATATCTGTAAAAAAAAAGGATATATTAGGCTAATACACTAGTAGTGCTTCAAAATCAAATATATTTCATGTATAGTGATCTTTCAGAATTTTCTTTCTTTCTTTTTTTTTTGAAATCAAGGCAAGGGAGAAAATCACATATGTTGCGGCTGTAGATTTCTTCCAGACACGCAATAAAAATTTGTCATTCATTCATTCATTCAGTCTTTCATTGATTAATTGATTCATTCACTTGCTTATTTTTAGAATCCAATTTTTTTCATGTTATTGACTGTGCAGGAGTCACAAATAATCTCAGCAATTAGCAGATGCAAAGAAGGAATCTGTCCTGGAGGGAATTCTTTTCCATGCCAATTCACCTGTCCTCTCATGTTTCAGATGTGAAAGCAAAGCAGAAATCCTTACAAAATCCCACAAGGGCAAAAAGAAGTCATGCAAACTTTTCAAAGAAGGCACCCCAGCTGAGAAATGAACCAAAGAATCAGCAGCTGTCATGTAAAAATATCAAGTGAAGCACCACTGTAATGCTCTTCAACAACATGTTACAAAATAAAAAAAAAAAAAATAATAATAATAACAAAAATCTCACCCCAAAATAGAAACATTAGGTAAATAGAATTTTGAGATTCAGTGATTAGATGTGATTCTTCATTTCTACTACATGGAGGCTCAGCCAACTAGCTGGAACAATCTTATAATGTCCAATTCTACATTAAAGTCAAAAACTTACAGTACAAAAAGGTTTCATACTTCTCATCACCTGAAGCTAGTATTGGTATTGGCAATGGCATGTACTTACCCATTTCAAATACAGCCTCCCAATTACAGTTAATGCCTTCAAGAAAAAAAAATTCATCCCGAATACCCTCAGGACTTCATCAGAACAAAACAGTGATAGCTGTGTTCTACCTCATTTAAATACTAGATACAAAGTGCATGATAAAGGAGCATGCCACCTGTATGTATTAACTGTATTTTTGCACACAACAGAGGATTCACTACATGTTCACCTCAGATTTGCTTTATTACTGGAGAAGCCTTACATGATTGCCTAGGGGTGCAGTTTGTTGTTTCTAGTTCTGGTTTTGAGCACCAGGACTTTTCTTCATTTAATTTTTGTGCTACACAAAGCATCACAGGAACTTTATGTCATGCTTTCAAGCTTCAGTTAGCATACTGGTTATGCTAATAATACTACATACATAGCGCTACTTCACCTGAATTGCTGCCACTGTGTACTATGCTATCCGGACATGGTGGCGATAACTACACACATAATAGTGACCATGATGCATGTGACCAGTATGCTCTTGCATATGGCACATGCATACCTGCATCACTATGGTATAGTTTCATATCCATTTTTAGCACTCCAGAGCATTGGATAACCATAGCTCAACCTCTTAGAGCAGGAAATCTGGTCAAAGCCATAAATAATGTGGGAACAAAGGCCCAAAAGTAGGGACAATGTTTAAATATTCCTCATACAAACTTAGAGAGTTGATAGAATAATAGGTTTTGCATTAACATGAATTTTCTGAAGGGTATGAAGTCAGAATCTCAAATGTCTGTCATTATTTTCTGACTTCAGTGCTCAAAGACTTGGCAATAATTTGCCAGAAAACCATTGCTTTATGAGTAACAGGTCAAAAATATGATGCACAAATCTGGACATTCTGCAAAAATCTATACACTTCAGAGGTATGTGGACAACCCATAAGCCACAAATATATGTCAGTGTATAGGGAATCACCATTTAGCTCATTGAGTGAACCCATGAGAGAGGCCATGACTACTTCAGGTAGTCCAGCTTAGTGTGCCAGGAAGAACAACACTGTCCTTTGTAAGATGAATGCCTGGTGTGAACTTGCCAGGATCACTCATTCTTATTAGTAGCATTGGTATCACTATACTGATATATTAAGTGCCACCCTGATCTGCTTTGATAGTGGGAGACAGATGTTAGGGGAAATAGAACCAGACATACTACAAGCAATTTCAGTCTTACTGTCCTCTACCATGTTACCTGTTTTGCATATATACCTAAGAATGCACATGGCCACCCCCCAGTTACATGCTGTAGACATGCTGCCCCCCCCATAGCATATCCTTTACAAGCTTTCCATTGTATGTGAGTACATACCCACAAAACTTTGTATTCCATGATGTTATACATAAACAATACTACTAGCTTTTTAAAATTCACACATAGTTACAGTAACACTGAAATAGCATTTTTGGATGTATTAATTAGTCATGATGATGTGGGTTTTATTTCCAAGTTATACCGTAAGCCCACATTCTCGAATGACTACATACATTTCAGTAGTAGCCACCCTCCACATGTGTTTAGAAATATAGTGAAAGGACAATGTATTCGGGCAGCCAGGATGTCCTCCACAAGGACCATAATGGTGGCAGAACTTAATTATATTAGAGAATTATTTTTAGATCGTGCCTATCCAAAGAAAATGGTTAATGAAGTTATCAAATATGTAGAAGGTCAATGGGGACAAAGATATCCACCATTATTAGGATGTTATAGAATGAATGACAAAACAGAAGGACCAAAGCGAACTCCAGGGAAGAGTGTGTACTTACATATACACCTTACACACATTTGGTCAAAGAAATTTTAGAGAAACATTGGGCAATATTAGTCTCCATGGACAAAGAAAAAGATGGGATAAATTACCTAAATGTGTATATAAAGCGGCCCAATATTAACGACTGTTGGAGAGGGCTAGCCATAGAAAGGATGAAGTAGATACACATAAGGGAACCAAAAATGTGGAAGGTGCAAACAATGCAAATATATTAACACAGCCAACAACATCAGGTTAGATGATATCAATCGAGCGTTTATTAGATGTAAAACCGGGATTTGCTCTTCAAAAGGGGTAGTGTATATAGCCAATTGCACACAGTGCAATGCCCACTATATCGGTAAAAGCGGAAAGACAATTGAAGAAGCGTGTATATGAACACCTATACCGGATACAGAAAAGTGATAGTAAGAATGCATTATATAGGCACATTATGGAGCAAGGGACAGAACATGGTTTTACATTTGCTATCATTGATCAGGTTTTCATTACACCACTTGGAGGAATTGGAAAATGGAGTTGGCAGCAAGAGAAAGTAGATGGCAGATCCTGACAGATTCCACCCACAAACCTGGTCTTAATGATTTTGTCAGTATAAAACCATTTTTAGCCTTATTATAAGTGAGTTTGAAAGGTATAGGTTTGATACATCTACAGCACCTGACATTATGTATCTTGCATCAGGTATCTTGTATTTTGTGTACAATAAACAATCACTACGTATTAAGGGATGCGTAGATGTAGTTATGCACATTTACATAATGGATTTTAGACAAGATGATGTGACTCTGTTATTAGTATATTTGATCACATGCAACTAAACAATTCTGAAGATATGCATGTTGTGGATATGTATAAGGTGGTAGTGAAACATTTTGCTTTTATGTTTAGGAACTGTATATGATATTTTAATATCAACTTTTATTTTATGATTTTTACAATAGTATTTTAGTATTCAATATATATATATATATATACATGCAATAGTTTGATAGTTTTAGATGGATTTATATATTAAATATAGTAGGGGGATTATTTTATTAAATAGTATGTATATTATGAGATCTATGATAAACGGCAGGATGTATTAGAGTAGGTAATTTACAACCTATGTTATTTTGTATTAGTAGTCAATGTATGTGTTACCTTTACATAGTAAAGGGTAAATTGTAGATATCCTTGATCAACTATTGTGACTAGTATGTCTTTAAAGTTTTTGGCGGCAACTAGAGCAATTATTCAATTAAGTTCAAAAAAGTAGAGTATTTAAGCAGTAGAATACTAGCAGTATGTTGTTCTGATGAAGACTGTGTACAACAGTTGAAAGCGCTAAACCCTGTCTTTTGTATCGTGTGGAGTTACAATAAACTAACATATTTCATCACCAGGACGAGCAGTGATTCTTCAGTGTCGGCATCCAGATTTTTATTTGTTTTGCATATATACCTAAGAATGCACATGGCCACCCCCCAGTTACATGCTGTAGACATGCTGCAATGTGTCCCTTGAGCCCCCCCCCCCATAGCATATCCTTTACAAGCTTTCCATTGTATGTGAGTACATACCCGCAAAACTTTGTATTCCATCAGTTAAGAAGAGCAGCTTAACATGGTTGGATGTTGCAGGAGGTGTGAATGACTTTCCCAGGATGGCTGCATGCATTACATCTGTTTCCAGCCCACTGCAAAACTGAAACTGTGTTGCAGGTAAATATTTGTAACATTTTTCCCATGGTATTATCCCTCAGCAGAAACAGTTGTGAATGAGGAGGAGGGGAGGCCACACTCACCAAAATCTGTTCTGGCTATTACCTCTGTCACTGGGTTGCAACTGGCTACCAGAGTTCATAGGTAAGTACTATACTAGCCGTTCTTGTAGGCCATTTTAAGCCTAGCTAATTTCTCTTCAAAGGTGAGACTCAAACCCTGTTCTTGTGTCTGTGAGGTAAACACCTAAACCATTATGCCATCCCCCAACTTCTAAGTTGTTTCTCAGGTTTAGTGTTCAGGTTCTTAGCATTCATTCATAATAAAGTACTAGGCTAGCTGCCCTAGTAGCTGCCCTAGTGGGCCATTTTAAGCCTAAACAATTTCTCCTTCAAAGGTGAGAATTGAACCCTTTACCATGTGCCTCTGAGGTAAACACCTTAACCATTATAACAACCTACAACCTGGGTTGGTTATTCCCTAGAAGGAAGATGATTTCCTTGTTACTAGTAACCCAAAGGGGTCACTAATGCACCCCCAGCTGCTTCTCAGCAGAGGGGGGTGAAGACCTATGTCCTGAATATAGTCCAGATAGATCTGCTCTTCCAGTATCAGTTGCAAAGGCTTGTGGCTGTTGAAATCTGGTAGCAACTGTCTGGCTACTTGCCTAAAACGTGATGCACATATTTGCACAGCTTGCAATGCCAGGTGACTGTCAGGCTCATTTACTGGGTCTCCAGAGGAGTAACCAGCCTATAACAGTGTCCACCCAAGTGAGTAATGCTTGGGTGGCCCCTTAGTCAGCCTGTCATCTATTCATGTCAGGCCCCTATCATATCTCATTTTTGGTATTTTTTTTAATCCATTATCAGTCATTCATCATTTCTTGCACATTATCCAGTATTACCACCTACCCACTCTAAGTTTGTCTGCCCAACCTTTTATGTGGTTCTACTTCTGATCTGTCTAAGCTTATGTTTTATGTTTATTAGTCTGCACTACTGTCTATCCTTCTTCCTCTATCTCATCTACAGCTTTTCCTCACTACCTTCCTCACATACCCTTATTTTCTACATAAGAAAAAGGGTCTCCTTCTATGTTATGTCATTCTGATGGCAGTGAGGCAGGCTGCCTGCTTGTACTTCTGGTGACCTGGGAATGAACCTGTGTCATCAGTAGAGCTGCCAAGGGGGATAGGATGAAGCCGCTGATGGTGACCTCTCTTATTCCATGAGAGAGTGATGGAGAAACCCAATACATGCGCAATCTCTGATGGAGACTAGGAGTCTTGCAGGACTAGGGACATAGAATAGCCGCTGTGAAAAAAAAATGGCACTCTGACTCCATACTCAGTGGCTCTCATTGAATCCCTCAATCCATGGGGCTACATTGAGTAGTTCTGGCAAAACATCCTGAGGAGTCAAGGAGCCTCCCATTGAAGGGTCAAATCCAGGAGGACCTCTGCAAGGAGTCACTGGAGGAGTCAGAGATGGACAAGCACAGAAGCCAGAGAGAATGGCCTGAGGCTGTGTGGGGTCAGTTGGGGCTCAGGGGAAATTTAAAAAAGATGGTCTCATTCCATGTAAAAAAATTCCCTCATCATCTCCAACTTTCATACCTTATGATTACTGTTATATTTTCTTCTGCTTAATGTTCCTGCTTTCCTACTTTCCTATCTGCCCCATTTTATCTTCATTAATATGATGAACATTAGTCTAGCGTTAGTTGTTCTGCTGCTCATATTTTGCCAAATGAACTCAAGATGCAGTTATTTGCTGCTACATTGCACATGTAAATGCACATTAACTTGGCTGTGCTAGCCTGCCTTCATTGTAACATATATCACATTGATTATGGGCCCTACTTTTGTATTGCTCTAGCCGTAGAGCAGCCCAGCTTCCCTTCTCCCATCAGTCCTATGCTTCTTGTTAATTATGCACAACTCTGCTCGATCTGCTGATGGTACTCAATGCCCTATACATGACTGATTAGCTGTGCAGATCTTCTCATAGTGATGCCCTCAAAATGCAGTTTGGCACAAGTACACGCTCATCCTCGCCATAGAAAAAGTACTTGACAGAGCTCTAGGAATGTGTATTTATTTTATGTAAATGTATAATCTGCTATCTAGGGCAAATATCCAACAAATT
Organism: Protopterus annectens; assembly: GCF_019279795.1. NCBI lineage: Eukaryota > Metazoa > Chordata > Ceratodontiformes > Protopteridae > Protopterus > Protopterus annectens. The sequence continues at coordinate 45,880,183 of NC_056751.1, read as the reverse complement.
AAAATGACAAAACTAGACTGTGTATGAAAGGATAAACGTAGGTCAGAAAACAGGCAAGTCTTGGGAAAAAAAAGAAAGAAAGAATGCTTACATAGCATACAAGAATAAATATTTCAGACTATGATGGTACTGAAACTGCATCACTACAGCTTTGTTTGTAAAATTAATGTCAAACAGTCTTTGTTGATACTGAGAAAGAAAAGTCTTCTTAGCTGGATGGTAAAAAATGAATGCCATATCTCTTCTGAGTCAGAATCGAGCCCATAAAACAAAATCATTTTTGTGCAAGTCATTTTAAAAATATGAAATGCAAATGAAACAAATTAGCCACTAAAACTTACAATATTAAAATGACTAACACTATAAGTAAATCAATTTATATGAGAATTTATTTACATAAAAAGAAAAACAGAGAAGTACAGAAATGTTCAACATGATGCCATCATTTTTATAATGGCATGCACTCCATTCAAATAAAATGCATATAAAAAAATGAATGGAATTATTAAGTTATTAGACTTGCTTCTTAAGTGCAATCAGTACAAGTTAATGCCAGGGAACAGCCTGAGCCCCATAATCAGACCTGTAGTTAAGAGCATGCAAAATGAATTACTGTCACTCAAAGCACAAAACAAATTACCTGTAATTATTGTGTTGTTATGCAGTTTGCATGTTACTGTATCAAAAGACTTCCATACTGTGACATTTTACTGGAATAACTAAATAACTCCACATAACTAATAGCATGACATAATACTGATATTGTCACAGGATTCCGCTTTTTATGAACTGTATGTGCGGACTTGTTTATGCATGCATATTTCTTTGTATCTCCAAAACCAGCATCATGCTGTGATATTATGTGAAACGCTCATACAGAAATGGTTCAGTTTCTTGACAATATACAAAAATGTGATGGCATATAACTGATGCTGGCAGATAGTAAAGGCACGTGTTACTATGACATAAAAATGTCATCAATGGCAATTATGGGATTCAGAATGTAATATTTTGCAAAGATGGTTTAATGGGTTTGTATATCAGAATATACTGAATATACGATTAGTTGCAAGACATACATGCACAAGAAGATATATATTAATATCTGAGTAACTTAAACACAAGTTGTAGTACTGTACTGGATACAAAAACATATGGTTAGTAATATATATATAGTACACATGGTACATGAACAGACAGAGTTGTTGGCACTGCAGACTGTATTAGAATGCTGCATGCATACCTTTTAACTATTAGTCATTCTGCAGCGCATACCAGATTTTAACTCATAATTTTGCCCTACCCCTTATAAAATATTTAATAGCTTGATAAATCACTTGAGTACTGTCAGGCAACACTGACAGACATTTGAGTTACATAGGTTCATAGGTAGGTACTAGGCTATTGGCCCTAGGGCTTATGTAAGCCTAGCCAACAAGGTTTCCTGGCTTTTGCCACCCATGGATGCTATTTACCTGCATCTGTGTCTAGCAGGGCCACCAAAGTGATTCCCAGGGAGAATTATTACTATAACTATTACCCATCCACTCATCAAGATTATTCTTGAAGAGTGCTAGTGAGGAACTCTGCTTGACATAGATAGGTAGCTTGTTCCAGAGTATGGGAAGTCTCTGGGACAGGAATCTATCCCTCCAGCATGTTCTGTTAATTGTGGTGATGAGGTTTAGGTCTCTAGAGAATGTAGCTTGGAGGGATTGGGATTTCTTTAGGTGTAGCATGTCCAGCAGTTCAGGGTTTGACATAGCTTTGTATGTTAGGCAGAGATCCCCTTGGAGTAGGCGATATGCTATGGAGTAAAGCCAGAGTTTTTTGAGGCGTTCAGCATAGGGTAACTGTTTGAGTCCCATAATCCTCTTTGTGAGGCATTTTTGTGGACTTTCCAGCTACTACAGATGCCTTGTAAGGTACATTCCAAATGGGGTGTTGTACTCTATAATGGGTTTGATGAGAGCCAAGTAGAGGGGGACAATGACATATTTTTCTTGGATGAGAACCCTTTCATGATGAGGTGTGCCACGTAGAAGGATTTCCTGACTATTGTGGTGATGTGATTATCAAAGAAGAGGCTACTGTCCACTAGAGTCCCAAGGTCTCTTATCACGCCTTCAGCATTAAATGGGTTGCCACTTATGTGGTAGTCCATGGGTACAGGGTTTTTACAAAAGTTGATGGCAATGTATTTTTTGGTGTTGAGTTTGAGGCCATGGCTCTGACACCAGGCATGAGTCTCAATGAGGCCATTTTGCAGGATGTCCACGTCATTTGGGGACTCAACTATGGCACCCAATTTGCAGTCATCTGTGAACTTTGCAAGCCAGAGGCCCTCTGCGTTGGCCTGTACTTCAGAGAAGTAGATACCAAACAGGAGGGGGACCCAAGACTGAACCCTGTGGTACTCCACTTGTCATTGGAGTCAGATTTGAAGTCCACAATTTTTACAGTGTGGGTTCTGTCTGTGAATCAGTTGGCGAATACGGATTTATACCCTGGTTGGTGAGTTTATCTATGCATACATATTTCTTATTGTTCAAAAAATACATGCTGATGGCAAAATCTGGTATTCTGTTAACTTTTATAAGGGAATTAGAGCAATTTTTAAAATTGCCTCTGAATTTGGGCCATTGTCACCCATTAGTTTTGCATTTGTCTCTTGATTATTGTTCAAAGAAATTGAGTGCTCCTCTCCTTTGCCCCCTTTACTAATGTGCAATAACTTTAACCCTGCACCTGCCCCTGCCTTTTACCCCAACTCTACATACACCTTATAAAAATCCATATACATTACCTTATGAAAAACCCTACACATTACCTTACCCTGCACATTACTTAATAAAAAACCTTTTCCTAACATGTATCACTACACTAGATATTCATACACACTTCCCATACAGTTGCACACATGCGTGACACTAAAATTATCCCCTTATCTGAACCTTACTCTAACCCTAACCCACAAATGCTTGAACAAACCCTCCTACCGCTACTGCTGAAGCTTTTAGTATATCCCAAAGTTCAAGCATAAACACACACTGCCACTTACCGTTCCTCAAATCATATACCCTAACCTCATCAAACAGTTGACATTCCTAAGTTCGATAAACCCAGTACTCAGCAATGAGTGCTGTTGATAGAAATCACAGAAGTGCACTTTGTCAAGAAAGACAGCAGTTAACAAATTGAACTATATGCCATACATACATACATATATATATATATATATATATATATATACACTGACGTGTGTGTGTGTGTGTGTGTGTGTGTGTGTGTGTGTGTGTGTGTGTGTGTGCGCGCACACAAGTGAGTGTGAGTACATACATGCATACACACATATATTTATATATAAAATACTATTATGGCAACCTCACTTTTTTATATATTAGAATCACAAAACCCCAATGCAAGTCAGTATGTGAACTAAAAACTTTGTTTTTCTGATAAAACTTTCTGTTAAATTTTAGGACCATGTTTTAACCCCATCTCTAAGCCATCATATGGAATATGTTTTTTTCTTCATTGATTAGCTTTCCTCTTGTTATTCATCCAACAGGCACTAATGATACTCACAACATTATGACAAAATATGTAGGCACCTAAATAATGCAATTGATTTATAAGGCTGGAGTGGCAAAAGATGCAGCCATCACTCCATCCACTCATTTGTATCCAGTCTAAAAGGGACTGTTGATAGCAGGAGATCTGCACTGATGTGATTTATAGGTTGTCACAAGTAAATGCTAAGCTAAATGCATGTGTCTGCCTGTGACTGTCAGGAGAAGACATAAAACTGACTGGCATGACAGAGGTTAGCAAATCAAAAAGAATGAAAAGCACTCTACATGAAGGATTACTGCTTGTCACCTTTCCACTCATTTCTTCATATCTCTGTCAAGAAGTGACAGTACCAAATAATATAGTTATAAACCAGTACAGGTATTCATGTTTTATGACTCTGCAGTTATAGATCTATCAAGAGCTGCTCTGTTTCACCAAATCATTACTTGATAATGCTTACATACATTTAGAAGAATGCATATCTGTATGCAAAAAGTGTTCTTGAGATTATAGGGAGTGGTGAATAAGATAAACTTACAGAGCCACCATCAGAAAGTATTAAATGATTATTTTTCCTCAGAAATTAGCATGACAGAAGTGCTTGCATTAATACAAGCAACTCGTTTTCACTTAGAGCCCTCTGTTTTGCACATGTAAATTCTTCAAAGACCATGTAAGAATCTATATGCAGGCACTGCTATAAAAAGGATTACTATAAATGCCCTTTTCCTGTACTAGTCTGAGGATGTGTCAGTAGAAATGCACGTCTGCTGTTATAGATAATCAATACTGTTAATATAGAAGCCTGCTCATTATATATTATGGATATACCTCTCTCCATTGCGCTCTCTGCCATATCATATCTAATTTGTGCTATTTCACAATCGTTATGTAAATGAACTGCATGTACAAACCTTTTTGGCTAACTGCTTTTAATTCTTACAATTACATAAATGCCTCCCGCTGTTTGCACACATATTCCAAGTGCACACGTAAACAATCAGGGTGTGTATTAAAATGTTCATAGCACAAGCCTTTAAAACTGAATAGCTAGAACAGAGCAAAACTGTATTTACTTAACTGTTCTGTACTGTGCTGGCTTCCAATCTGTGCTTGTTGGACTCTTGCTAACTTCCTTCAGCTTAGCTGCCTATAATGAACTTCTCTCCTGCGGTGTTCTTGCTCAGTTGCTATAATTACGGATTGCAGGTACATTTTATAAATCTGCATTTTGCTGTGCTCTGCTTGCCGCTCACTAAAAATAGTTAGGCTATGCAACCCATTATCAAAGGACTAAACAACAGGTATATCAATTACATTTGGTGTCGTTTGCTAACTTTCTACTTTTAATTTTCCACTGGCAGCGGCTTTTGACTGCAGGACACTAGTTCTACAGGAATTTAGACTACAACATTTACAAACTGTATTGTATTCACGAAACAAATGCATGCCAGAAGACTTTAACCCAAGTCACCTAAGCATCCATTATTATATATTTTTCTTGAGTGCACCTTAGGAGGGCAGGTATAATTTGACAGTCTATCACTGCTATAGTTACACAGAGCTTATACAGGCAGCATCACAGATTCTGCAAAGCATACCATAAGAATTAAATGCTATCATTGCCTTTGACTTATTTTACATTCAGTAGTTTTCTTTCTGTAATGGCCTTTAAAACATTAGTTAATATATTCTTATTTCTGTGAACTGAACTCCTGAAACACATTAATTACCTATATATGTGTATCTATCTATAGCTATGTCTGCCTGTCTGTCTATCTATCTATCAATAATATGACTTTAAAAATTTAGAAACATAGAAACGTGAACTTAGCCCTCAGATGTAGGTACCATTCACTCCAGTGCTGCTCCAGTCTGTTGTCCATAGCAACTTGCATAGACAGAGCTTGCTGTAATGAACTATATAAGCTGTAGCAAGTTCCAAATGCAAATGCAAACAAATTCAAGAAAAACGAGAGTGTTGTGCAAAAGCACTGTAGAATTAGGGGGAGAAAGAATGAATGTTTGCGTCTGTTTTATTTTTTTAATGTGGCACTCAAGTGTCAGATTAAAGGGAAAAGTAATCTTTCTATGGTAAGAAAAGCTTGAAATAGCCATGCTGTTGTTCTTTATGTGGTTAGCTACAGCCATCACTGCAGATGAGGCAAGGAAAAGAAGTTTGTCATAGCATAAGCCCGAAAAACTTATATGTAGAATGGATAGAAAGGGGAAAAAGAGAAAAATGAAGTAAGGACACATAGTTTCATGGGAACATTCACAAACTCTAACATAGTATTCATTATACTAAAGCCACATGACTGTCAAAAATCACAAATGTACAAAAGATACAGAGTGTTGTAAATGGTCATCTGATCCCCCTCCTCTGTTATAGCCATTGCTACTTGGAGATCATTACAACATTCAAGTATTTACATTTTTGCCTTGCACCTTTTTATTCCTTTAGTTCAGTGTTTTTCAATATTTTCTGTGGTGATGGTGGAAACCAGCTAAAGCCATCCCAGTAACGATACCCACCCACCACACATCGAAACTTTCTCATCTCTACAGAAGAAGTAGACAATTATCTCAACGTCCTACACAGCCTGCCGCAGAGCATTGTACTAAGAATCTTTACCTGTTGCACTATTCCTCCCACTCTGATGCTTGCATTGCTGCTCATACCCACATTAATTGGTTTACCATTGCTGTTTATACATAACATTGCATCACATGCAACCCATACGAAACACAGTTCCATTGGATAAGGTATCAGGGTCACACCTCCTCCACTCAAACAATCAATCTTCACTTCAGCACCTAAAATAAGATGTTCCTTTCTAATCATTGAAATCTAGAGGCAACATAAATGCCTCCCGCTGTTTACACACATATTCCAAGTGCTCAAGTAAACAATCAGGGTGTGTATTAAAATGTTCATAGTACAAGCCTTTAAAACTGAATAGCTAGAACAGAGTTGTTTCCTTTGAATCACCTATTCCATTTTTATTTAATTATACATTGTGATGAGAGTGCTCTGGATGCCATGATGACTGATGTTAAATTTATAAATCTCTACATTTGGCGGTTGATGTCCACAATGTGACATAATGGAAAATGCCTTTTGCAACTCCTTTAATTCTTGTGATAAAATGTTTCTGGGCCAATAAAATATGAATTCCTACAATATACATTTAGTCTGTTTATATTTAAGATTCAGCTACAGATGAGCCTGCTCTAAACAAATGTAAAGTCCTACTAATCTACCTATGACCACAATAAAGGTATTGCAAAAATGTCTGAACTGCTGGTGGGGGTCATGATTGTGTACACCATTCAGCCATTCATTCAAAATAAATAGTGAACCACACCTCACTAGAATACTGCATGCTAAATAATGTCTGATCACATGCAATAGCTCTTCTAGCTTTTTGAATACTATCAGCCATCCGTTTATGATGCAAAGAAAAAAGTGCATACATGTTGTCTCACTCCATCAAGTAACTTCCAACAAATTACCAGACATGTTTTTCCATGATAAATATACTCAAATAAACCCTGAACACCCACTAATTCATTAAATGGAATATATAAAAAAATATCAATATTCAGCAAGCAGACAATTACTAAAACACCCTAGGTAATCATTTTAAATGCAAATGTCATAATCATCTTCATAAACATTTGAGCAAAGCCGAGCACACCTCAGTTTATTATCCAATAATACTCTACAGCCTGGAACAGAGCACCTATTGAAAACCACTTTGTAGCAATACTCACTTCACGCAATTCAGATTCAACATGCAAAAACTATTCAGTTTCACTACAGATTATGTCTTCTTGCTATCCTTTCAAATACAGCTGTAACACAACTGCCCGCTTCTTTCTGAGTACTATAAGTCATTGGTAACTTGGCACAGCTCCAACAATTTTCAAGGACCAATTACCAACTTTCTTCTATAGTAGTTTGTAGTGGAATTACAGGGCTTGGATGCATCTTTCAGCAGCTATTTGTCTCAGCATTCAAAGTACAAATAGTGAGATGATTTGAAAAAAAAACAAAAGGTCCAATCGGAAGCTACATGCTTCACTGTAGATGGTATTTGAAAAAGGGGTGCATTAGGAACCCATGTAATCCAGTGTGAATGGCATCCCAGAAAACAAAACAAGGATTGTCAGCATTCCTGCTCCAAGACAATGGAATAGAACATAAAAGATCATCCATTGCATCAGGGACACCAAGACCTCAACAGTCAGTTCAAGGAAAGTGAAAGCATTTTCATGTTAATACATACTTCTGGGGGCAACCTGGCAGACAGTGAGCTGAAAAGCATTGCTCTCATATCTAATGTGCCTGCAGACATGTGAAGCAGTTTCTTGTAAGTGGCAGATTCATAGTTACGTGCATTTAATGAAAAAAGAGGAAGCACAACATGCTACAAGACAGCAGGCAGCGAGAACTTAATTCATGTCTAAAGGGGGTTTGTAGCGGGTGTTGATTGAACTAATGGGATTTAACTGTCTTCATGCTAACAATCTGAGAGATATGGAACTGTCTCCACTCATAACAGCCACCTGGATTTGAGGTATTTAACCAAAAGGGAAGGCAGCATTAACTCTTAGGAAATTTATAATGTCAGCTGATACTGCATGAATAAGTCATGTGATGACCCAAGGGAGGGATTAGTTAACATTCTGTACTCAGGAGAAAGAGGTGGAGAAGATGGATGCTGAACCACATAACAGGCATCGTTACCCACCAACAGAGAGAAGAAGACTTGCTTCATGGAAACCAGCCATTCCACTGGACGACAAAGAATTAAAGAGTTAAAGCCTAACTATGGGAAGTAACAAGACATTCACAGGGCACTGATGAGAGAGATAAAGGAAATTTCAGCCTGTGACATACTCCAACAACAACAACATTTTCATTTTAAATTTTATACCACACTAATGTAAAGAGAACTGGTGCTCAAGAGGATGAAAGATTTTCTGTAAAACAATTGTGGTGATAGCTGCATTAGTTTAGTTGTGTACTCCTACATAATTAATATAAAGAAACATAGTAATTATGCAAGTATTAAGAACAGAATGGATGAGAACAATGAGAAGACAGGACACAGCCTTGAGAGCTCCATCCAAGAAGGAAATATTCTAGAAAGAAAATTTTAGGTTTTAACATGCAGACATAGCCTAGAATATCAGGCTTGAAACTAATCAGAAACTTACTGGTCAGTGTCTGCCATGGACAGGGAGTAAAGAACATACATTTATATTCTAAATGTCTTAGTAAAGTCTAAACATGTCCTACAACTGTTTGAAGAAACTGTAAAGCTAATATGGAAATGAACAAAGCGTGTGCCTCTAATGGAGATGAGGCTGCATTTAACAAGATGCTCAAAATCAACTATTCCAAAATAGTTTCCTCAAGATCCTAAAAGAGAGGGACCTGAATGTGTTGTGTGGTTTTAGGCAGTGTTTCAAAGACCAAATTACCACCATAACAGCTATAAACAAATGCAATCTGAGGGCCATACTGCTCAGCGCTAGAAGTCTAAATCTCAAGATGCACTCACTCGAAGCACTTCTCAAAATGGAGAACATCGACATTTATGCTGTAACAGAGACCTGGTTTAAAGCTACAAAAAGCACCCCTGTGCTACCAGGCTATAACTCATTCCACACCTTTCGGCCCTCAAACATGGACCAAAGCTCCAAAGGCAGTGGTGTCTCCTTATTCATAAAGGATGCGCACACCTCCAGACTAGTAGCCCAGCAAAAAGCATCTGAGATACTTCAGGTACAACTAACATTGGGTAAGATGGCGATCCATGTCATAGCCTGCTATAGGTCCCCAACCATGTCCTCTCACTCCATGTTCCTAAGCACCCTGGAATCTATGAAGGTCCAACCCAACACTCTCATACTAGGAGACTTCAACTACCCCTCCATCAACTGGGAAAACTACTCAAGCACCAATACACTGGCCCAACGCTTCCTGGAATTCATCAATTCCAATGCCCTGGACCAGTTCATTCTGACCCCCACTATAGAGGAAGCAGCATCCTTGACCTGGTTACTACTAACATGGGTGACTGTTGTGCTACACTAATAGTCAATCCCTTCCTGGTCATATCCGACCATAAAATAATCACCATGTAAATCCACATCTCACCCACACCCCCTGCAAAGGTAACCACCTTGAAAACCTTCTCCAAACCTGACTTTTGGCTACTAAAAACAGAGGTGGCTAACTTCACAGCACCCATGTCAATGGAAAATAGCTGCATGACTGCCAAATCATACACCAATGCACTGTATGAACAAGTACATAAATGCACGGAACTAGCCATACCCAACAGAATCAAAATGCTCTCCTCCAAAAAAAAAGGAAGCCGATCTTGTGGTGCCCTGCCATTAATAAACTCTACAACAGAAGGAAGAAACTGTTGCAGAAAAAGGTGAAGTCTCAAGCCTGGAAAAACTCCCTTACTGAACTCAACAAAAAGTTGAGATCCCTCATCAAATCCTCCAAAGCCAGCTATGAAGGCAGAATTACGGCAGGCACTAAAAACAATCACAAAGCCTTCTATAATTATATCAAGAACCTCTACGGCAATACCCAGATTTACTCTGAGTTACTGCACAATGCATCTCCTATACTGAGCCAACAGATATTACCAACATACAGGCCGACAGATTCAGGGCCAACTTTACCTCTCTATCACCCTCAAAGGACCAATCACAATACCGGAAGAATGCCAGGCAGCCAGCATTACTGCAGCACAGGTTAAAGCTGCATTGTCCAAGGCCAAGAATACAGCTTCCATGGGACCCGATAATATCCCTGGCTGTGTTCTACATGAACTACAAAGTGAACTGGTACCACATCTGTGTGCCCTGTTCAGTCACGGCTTCATCTCAGGCTTTGTCCCTACTGAATGGCACACTGTTACAGTCATACCTCTCCATAAAGGGGGAGCGACTACAGACCCTGGGAATTATCATTCCATTAGCCTGACAAGTCTGATATGTAAAGCTATGGAGTGCATCATCATGGACCTGATTAACAAATATATAGGAAATCTGAAAACTCTAGACCCCACGCAATTTGGCTTTGTTAAAGGGAGATCATGCCTGTTCAACCTAGTTGACTTCTTTGAGTCAGTCACCAGGGCTGTGGATGAAGGTAAGGCAGTGCATACAGCATACCTCGATCTGGCCAAGGCCTTTGATACCATTCCTGACTTGGGAATTATTGATAAACTCATCAAACTAGGCATCAACCCCTATATCACTAGGTGGGTTGCAAATTGGCTCACAGGCAGAACACATAGTGTGAAAGCAGACTCCAAGTCAAACTGCAGACCAGTCACAAGTGGAGTCCCACAGGAATCGGTCCTGGGTCCTCTCCTGTTAGGCATCTACTTTTCAGAAGTCCAGGCCAACACAAAGGGACTCTGGCTGACCAAGTTCGCAAATGACTGCAAGCTGGGAGCCATTATTAACTCACCAAGTGATGCAGGCATCCTACAAAAAAGGCCTCACTGAGACCAATGACTGGTGTTGAAACCATGGCCTTAAGCTTAATGCCAAAAAATGCATCATCATTCCCTTTGGTAAAAACTCAGTTCCTACTAATTACCACACCGATGGGAGCCCACTGAACACTGAAGGCGTTATAAGAGATCTGGGGATGAAAGTGACAACAACCCCTCCTTCGACCACCACATTGCCACTGTGGTCAGAAAGTCCTTCTATGTGGCACATCTCATTACCAAGGGTTTGCATCCAGGAAGAAGGAAGTCATCATCTCTCTCTACTCTTCCCTCATTAGACCAATCATCGAGTATAATGCCCCATTTGGCATGTACCTCACTAGACACCTGCAACAGCTGGAGAGGCCACAGAAATACCTCACAAAGAGGATCTTAGGCATTAAACACATGTCCTATACAGACAGACTCAAAAGACTCTAGCTATTCTCTGTCTCATATCGCCTTCTTAGAGGCGATCTCTGCTTGACTTACAAAGCCATGTCTGACCGAGCTCTGTTAGAAATGCTACATCTAAAGCAATCCCAATCCCTCCACACCACACACTCCAGAGACCCCAACCTCATTACCACAATCAATAGAACATGCTGGAGGGACAGGTTCCTCACCCAGAGACTGCCCATGGTCTGGAATAGACTTCCCATACATGTCAAGCAAAGCACCTTGCTCTCCCTCTTCAAGAAAAATCTTGATGAGTGGATGGGTAATAGAAAGTTCACCCCGGGGATCACTCCAGTGGCTCTACTTGATAGAGGCGCTGGGAACTAACTCAGGCAGCATGATGCCAGGGCACTTCTATGGGCTAGGCTTGTAAAGGCTCCAGGGCAATTAGCCTAGTACACACCTATAAACCTATAAACTGCCCTGTCTTTGTTAATACACAACTTCCTGGAGAGTATTGCAATTTTCCTTGGTAATATGAACCTGTGGAATAGCGTGATTATGGGCAAGGAGACCTATCTTTATGTTTATATACCAGTGTAACAGTTAACTTTTGGGATAAAGAGAACTGGCCAAATGCAAAGAATGCTTTATTTTACCCCAGTAGGTGAGTAGTACTGCATCTGCAATGAGCTGTAGAGGTTTGTGTCCTAGATAGTCACAACACACCTTACTTATCAAGACAATAACATTAACAAGAGGCCCAATTAAGGACATTTTTCTAAAACACTAAAAGGAGGTGGAGAATGTAATGCGGAAAGATGTAGGAGCTGCTGAAGTTACTTCAGGGAGATGTTAGAAAAGTAGTTCTTCTAGTTACAGACAGAGGCACTGTGGACAGTACTGTGTCAACTTAACAGAAAATACAGTGAAAAAGGTCCCTAAAAACACTTTCAGAAAATCAAATAATTTTTTGTGCACTTTTGTGGGGGGAAACTCCTCACATCCCCTTAAATTTTATATCAACTTCATAGTTGCATAACAGTGGGCAAAGTCATTTTTTTTTTTCTTCATGGAACTGTTTTGCTATATCAGGATACAGTCCTTCAGCTGTCAAGTTCCTCAGTTTTCAACTACAGTATCAGTGAGTTCTGAAGAAGCAGCTTAAAGATGGTAGGTACGAGGAATATGATAAAGAGATAGGTATGGGACAATTATGGTGATTTGACCAGGAGTGGCTTTAGGTCAGCTGGTGCCCTAGGGAAAAGGACTCCTCAGTGCCCCTCCCCACACCACCTAGTGTCCCCATCCTGGTCTACCTACATCAAATAAATATTGGAAAAGCGCCCCTGCTACAGCGGCACCCTAGGCATCCACCTAGTCGGCCTATGCCTAAGGCCAGCTATGGATTTGACAAATGTGTTAGTGTAAGCACTACAGAGCAGTGTAGAAAGTACAGATGAAGGCACACTTGATAGTGGGTATGTTTGCACAATGCATTGATACAGTGAAGGAGACTGGCACTCAAGAACAATGTTTCTCAGCTGGAAGTAACAGCTTACATCCAGCAAAGCATGGAAACAGCAATGTACTAATGGTAGACAGGTAATAATATGGCTTGTGATTAAAGCTGGATGCATGGTAAAACATTGTGATATGTCAAAGAGTAAAGGTTAAGGGTCAGTTAAGGTTAAGTACAAGGAAGTTGTGACAGTTTCAGCTGTGTGACCTGGAAGTATCTGCCTTTGACCTGGTTGGTTGCTGTCTCATTACTATGGGATGAGTGTACTCTAAACTACAAGAGCAGACAATTACTATGAAAAAATGATAATGAAACGTATTTAGTCAGATTAGAACCTTGGTTGGATTAGGGCAGTGACTTTCTTCAAGATGTACTGAAAGCTAGCCCTGAGCAGTTTTCAAACATCTAGAACATTCTCGTCTTTCTTGTGTTTTAATTAGTTCTGCATTCAGTGTGCACATCTCATTATTCCTCAGACTGCTGGATACTCAGAAACAACCCATGAAATTCATACGGATGTGTAAGCATACTACAGACAAAAACATAATGACTTTGGAGATGTACAAACAGGCTCATAGATGAATAAATAAGAACAAATTAGTTTATTTTAACCAAGTCTTTAACTCTGTTGGTTACTACAGTGATTCAGATAGTGATTAGTCAGTTCCAAAGTATACCTGAGGAATAACAGTTCCCGTTCAACATTAACCATCTTAATCAAAGTGAAGATGATTCTTACTATACACATGTACCACCTACACATTTATGGATACCCAGAAGCTTCCTTGTAATCCCCTCTCACTAAGAAAACAGGAACTACAAATTATGCACATTAAAACCTGGCAAGCAGGTGCCAGTTTGTCAGTTATGTTGCAGGTCATGGTAATATGTATACACTTGAATACATAAATAGAAATATCATTTCTAATGCCTCATAGTTCACACGTGCCTGCAGTAAAATCACAGTCCATTTTATATTTTTTCTCTGGACAGTGACAAACAGCTTCGCCTTTAAAGATGAACAGTAGCTAACAAAGCCACATTTTAAACATCTATAATGCAATAAGATTTATATTACAATTAGATTTTATTTCTCCTGATTGCTCGTAGAAATGGCTGCCAGTACAATATGAAATACAGACACTGGAAATTTCTTTTGAGAGTACTTCACCTGCCCTCAATGAACATAAAACCTTCTGATGTTTATTGCAAACTAATTTAGTTTACTGTCTGGTAGTTGGCTTAGCGGATTAAGGAACCTCTTCCAAGCTATTTCCTATGATCCAGTGGTGCAAGGTTTGATCCCTCAGCCTCTATTACCTTAGTGTGTCAATCTGAATAAGTCATTTAATGAGACACCACTCCTGAGCTGAGTCTGGCAAGTCCATGGAGATCAGTGCTCTACCCCAGAAAATAAATACAAATAAAATAAAAATATCCTTAGTAATATGAACCTGTAGAATATTATCTGTATTACCTTCAACACACCTGGGCCAAAAAGAAGATGCTGCTATTCTTTGCAGTTATGTGAACCTGTGTTAATATGAAGTGGTGATGGTGGGGGGAGCATGGTTCTGGATTTGTGCTTGATGGACAAGCACACCGATTTCACTGTGCAAAGTAAGATTGCTGTTTATATGCATCAGTAGCAAACATTTCACTGCAAATATTGTATTTACCAATTTACATTGGCCCAGAATTGTCTTTTAGTATTCTATCACTCTAAACACTCGCATACATACACACACACACACACACACACACACACACACACACACACACACACACACACACACACACACACACACACACACACTCACAGATACACCCCTCACACTTCCCTATATCCATACCCACAAAAACACTGCGATGCAAAACTCTGGAAAATCACACACACACACACACACACACACACACACACACACACACACACACACACACACACACACACACACACACACACACGCACGCACACACACACAGATACACCCCCCACACTTCCCTATATCCATACCCACAAAAACACTGCGATGCAAAACTCTGGAAAATCAGACACACACAAACACACACACACACACACACACACACACACACACACACACACACACACACACACACACACACACACACACACACACACACACTCACAGATACATCCCCCACACTTCCCTATATCCATACCCACAAAAACACTGCGATGCAAAACTCTGGAAAATCGACATAGAATAGTTTGGAATATGGGATACCATAAAGAAATTACAGAGGAAAATTTTGATTTAAATAAAAAAAGAATCTCAAAGTATGTTACATTTAGGGCAATGTGATTAAACATACTTGGAAATGGTAGTATATTTAACCAAAAGCTGTATAGAAAAGTAACCAGGCAAAAAATAAAAAAGGGAAGTAATGCTGACAATAAATCTAATGAGAAAGAGATAAAACACCAGATTCATTACATTTTTTTGATTTAATGGCTCCAGTGCAGTTACAGAAGCTATGGAAGAAATAATAAATCATGCAACAGCCGACACATTTGGCTATTATTTTTGTGCAATATATGGTAGTGAATGCAAATATGACTGGCTACAGACAGTATGAGACATATTCTTTGTAAATGATGGTGAAATAACTGACAAACTGAAAAATGTAAAACAGCTTTGCTCTCTAAATCATGATAATATCTTTAAAACATAAAGTGTGCAACCATAAGGCAACACTTTTATTTTCCAAGGATTAGAAGCAACCAAATTCAGTTAGAATAAAAAGAGATACTATGACATCAGTTCTTAAAAATAAAAAGAAAAAAGTAAATTATTAGATGACAGATGTGTTATCTATAATACAGAAGGTGTTTAAGGGATAACATACATGTCATAAGTCCATGTGATCCAGTCTGTGTGCATTCACCAGACGGTTATATGTAGTGCTGTCCTACATTTGTATAAACTCATCAGTTCTCACTAAGACAAAGTATTATTCAGAATGAAATATTCACTGAGGCCAACTGATGGAACAGGCATTGACAATTTGACGAGTGACCCACTACTAATAGTGGATACTGTTGCACTCAATGCACAATTTTCCAGAGACACTAACAGTCTAAGTGCACATATACCTGCACCCAACATACTCATGCCCAAGCGATTTATACGCAAGTATACCACAAGGGAAAACAACAAAACACAACTGAAAACAACAAAGCACAAGTGAAAACAACAAATAAGCGTTTTTGTTTCTGCAGCAGGTAAGTCTTGTTGCAACCTCATCATCTGGGGTTAACCCACTAGATCCTGACATCCCCTTTATTTTATTGTTTCCACTCCAAGGTTTCTGCACTGCTAAAAAAGTGTGATCCCTAACATACAGTGAACAACCTGTCTCACTCTTTCTCCAGGAGTTCAGAAAAACAAAGCACTCAGACATTGACATACTACCATTACATGGACTGAGGAAAATGTGAACATACTCTTTTATCTCTGAAATACCCAGAGTTTGCTTCATATTTTGGCCTGTTTCTCATAAAATTTGTAGTTTACTAGCAAATCACTGACGAATGAAGGCATGAAATAATGACAAACACCTGAGTTTCAGACTTCATATCTTTCAATAAATTAATGCTAATACACATTTTATTCTAGCAACTTTTAAGTTTTTAAGAGCAATATTTAAAATCTGTACAGATATTTGGGCTTTTGTGCCCCCATTATTTTGAATATTGTCCACATTTCTTAAGCTAAGAGGTTGAAAGATATGTTATTCCCTTGAGCTATAATGTCTGACAAACTGTGTTACAAGTACCCTTGTACCAGGGTAAAGCAGATAATATTTCTCAGATGTTGGCAAAAGAAGGGTCTATGGTGTCGGTACAGAGAAACAGAGAACAGGCTGTGCAGGACCTGGGGTAAGTGGTGAATGCAACCTGATAGTGGTGCATTTCAAAAAACACAAATTACATTGTAAATGCATTTGTTGACTTAACTGCCTCTGCCTTATACTGGATGAGATTTAGAATAAGGAATATAAGGTCACGGATTGAAGTCTATGCAAACTATAAGCCAGATGAATTTTTAGAACTGTAGAGAAGAATTTAGGAACATAGGAACAATGCTAGGCAAGAGATTACAAGGACCATAAGATGCCCAGTCACATATGTGCCTCCATTTTCAAAGACTTAATAGAGCTCACCTTCCAAATCAAGCATGGCCTTAAAGTCATTTTACAGATGTTTAGTTAGTTATTTACCTTTTGTTGACCAGGTTAGTCCCAATGGGCCAGCAACCTCTTTTCATGCGAAACACAGTTTAGTATTTTTACTGATCAGGAGAAATTTGGCCAAGGCACTGTACATGGGATCTCAGTTTAACATCTCATCCAAAGGATGACATGATTAGGAGTACTGCATCAGTAATATAACATAAAGCCAGTCATCTTGAATGGGAATAAAACCCATAGCCTCTGCTCTACCAGCAACAAAGGCAAATATGACACTTTTTGAACCACTGACATATTGCAGTCATTGCATGGGAGTATTTAGTCATGTCTTCACCTATGCACTAAAGAAGTTACCCTTCATTTTTTGCACATATACGTATGTATCTGTTGATGATTATATAAGTTCCATTACACCTGGGGAGACCCATGAGGAATTTCTACTGACTATGTGAAATTGCCCAGGGCTGTGTTAAATTTACCGTAGTCATTTCAGTAACTTCTGTAGAATCATGTAAATCCACTGGAGCTACCACCAACACAGGCATATGGGGCTTCAGTTGAAAGTCTCATCGAAAGGGCAGTATACTCATATCTGTCACCCACCACATGCTGAACTATAATACCTGTCATGGAAAAAGAATCAAAGTTCCTGGAATGGGAGTAGAACCCATCAATCATCCTTCTGACCTGTCAATATAAAACAGAAAATATGCTACCTGTTGTGCCACTCTGACAGCAAACTGACTATGTGCATGTATCCAAAAATAGTAACAATTATGTACTTATTTGTTAATAGAGTCTGGCAGACTGGCTAAAAGGACAGTTTGGAGTAATAATCTGCCCTTATAGCAGTACGACTAACAATGAAGCCGGATACAGGATATTTTTACAAATTAATGCAGCCATCATGAATAAATACAGGTACAAGTACAGCAGAGTATTGGTGTGTGTGTGTGTGTGTGTGTGTGTGTGTGTGTGTGTGTGTGTGTGTGTGTGTGTGTGTGTGTGTGTGTGTGAAAATGATAGGTAAATGTGCCCTTAGCATTCCAGGCCTTGGCCGATTATAGCTTCACATTTCTGTACTTTGCAAATACAAAGTTTAAACGCCACTTCAATATCCGTCACAAAGACAATGTTTTTATGAAACAGATATGCAATAACAATTTCGCACACTGAAAGAATTTTAGGAAAAGCTAAGTAAGGAGGCATGTTGTAACTGGGTGGGGGTTAGGTACAGAAAGCAATGTCATTACATTTTTTTGTGGAAAATCTGCAAGAATTAATGTAATGATGCTTAGGAAAAAATATAAAACTATTGGAAATGAGAGAAAAAGATGTAGAAGGCTGTTTTAAACAAGGCATTTAAATGGTACTGTATGACGAATGAAAACTGAGTGAAGACTGTACGCTTTTCAAACACAAATATTATTACAGTCACAGAAGCACTGCTTTTGATGAATTACTGCTGCAAAAGTCCTTTCACAGTGCTCTGCTATTTTTAACAGAAACAAAGACCACTCCATGTCTCCCTGGAGACACAACTTCACGTCAATCATTCAAAAGAAGTCGACATTGGTCATACCTCAACAGCTGCACTTCTCGTTCTTTGCACAACAGTGAGCATCTCTCCAGAAGTAAAGAAAAATGATTTCCTAAACTCATTTCCTATAGCTTTGTGAATTTGTTTCTGTGTAATTGCCTGTACAACTTTTGCCTCCCACACTCTGACTGAAAACATTTACTGGTGCTATCACAGAAGACATATACATTAGTCCACTAAAGAAGACTGGAGAACATCTGAAGGACTATACACCACATATGAAGAGTAAAGCTAAATATTTATTAATGTTTAAATAATTGTATCTTTTATGATTCATGTTCATATCATACAGACTAATATATTCAGTTTAGCTCTTTTCAGTTGCTTACAACATTCCTTACTTGATTTATATAGTCAAGCACTAGAATGGGGGGGTTCAGAATTTCCAGACCATTATCAAGACACGCTGTTACAGAATTGTGTGTGTGTGTGTGTGTGTGTGTGTGTGTGTGTGTGTGTGTGTGTGTGTGTGTGTGTGTGTGTGTGTGTGTGCTTTTCTTATTGCTTTTTTAACTTGCTCAATATGAAAGGTTAACATTACAGTATTAGAATGTTTTGGTTAGGCTTTTAGCATACCTTTGCAGCGAAGAAAAATAATGCTTCTTTATGTATTCCTTATAATTGAAATTTTATACCATTTCACTTAAATATTTCATATCAATAATGATAAGTCCATAATGTCGTTCCAATGTGAATTTCTTCAATCTGTAATAAGTATCTTGTAAGTAAAAAAATCAGAAAAAAATATATACAGTAAACTCGCAGTTAACCGGCACCCATGGGGATTGATAGATGCCGGATAACCATAGTTTCTGGTTGCTTAAGAGTTACTTTTAAAAATAGGCCTAACTAATACTGCACCCTATACTATTTGTTTGGTTTGACTTGTTCTCAGGTTGGGGAGAGAGGGAATTTATTCCTATCTTCCTTTTGAAAACTCTAAAAATGCAAGGTATGTTTCTGTGTGTGTGGGGGGCAGAAAGTGCAACATATGAAGATTGTACTGTATTTCTTTGATTTTTTTTTTTTTTGCCAGTTGCTTAAGAGTGCTGGTTGCTTAAGTTCCAGTTAACTGAGAGTTTACTATAGAAGAAAGTGCTGCGGTACAGTGTTGAAACAAATTGGATAGGGACAGAGTCGAATGTCTTAAAATGAGTGCTGCAGCTATTGCAAACAGCCTGTATTACAAAGTAGTTTACACCTTCAGTAAATCAATTATTAATAGAAGAGGTACAATTCCAGAGGAATGCTTGCACTCACAGTGCTCAAATGAAAAACACCGTGAGCACCCATGCCAAAACCATACTGCAGAAGGCTATGCTGTTATAAGACACACATACAAATTGTTAGAGAATACCAGAAACTATCATTGCAGAAGAAAAGAAATGTTATCCTTCTTTGCTACTGAATTGACAAAGGCAAATACTTTGATGACTGGTACCAGCCACAAAGCAACTACAAGATGAAGGTGACTGGTAGCAGCCGGATACCATTACAGGTGATGGTATTTTAAGCAGCTGTCTGCTGAGGAAAGTAATGGCCCATCGCATCTGGTCAAGGAATTAGTGCAGACTGTCTGCAAAATATATGCACCCAGTACTGCAGCTAGCGTGGGACAAAAGGGGCAACTGTCCTGGGTACAAAGTGCTAGGGGGAGGGATTGGCCATCAGATCCTTATTATTCTTTAAGTGTGTATTGGCTTTTAAAAGCTGCTGTTGAATTTGTAGTCAAATTTGAGAGCTGTAGCTCTCCATGAGTCCCTAAACTGTATCAACTGCAAATTTTGTATTTTCTACTTTACACTGGCATAGAACAGGATTTTAGTATTATAGTATTAAATCAATCTCCCCATCTGATCGTGGACATTTTTTTTCCAGTTACTCCTTAGCCAAGGACAAATGGGATGCAGTAACAGAACATGGTTGGCCAGACACTAGAATGTGGACCTTTGTCTTTTCTTTTTTTTCTTTTTTTTTATTCATGCTCAACAATGTTGAGTGGTTTAATATGAAGGAATGGCTCAGGGCACTAGAATGAGCCAGTTATGCCTTTTTGTGCACCATACTTTACATATAAAGCCTGTTGGAGAATCCAGTTCCCCTTGAAACTGAAATATCTTGTTCATAAATATATTACATCTGGGATACTACAGTATCATACAGGGTCACACTAGAATTGTTTCTGACTATGGCCTGCTGAATTTTAGATAGATTCCTGACTGCCACATGCACTGAAGCTGGGAACAATGTGAAGCTTCTGTCATTAATGGCTAAGTGTCAAACAGTCCTGCAGGGACTCTGTTATGCTGCTTTCAACAACTGTGTGTGTGTGTGTGTGTGTGTGTGTGTGTGTGTGCGTGTGTGTGCGTGTGTGTGTGTGTGTGTGTGTGTGTGTGTGTGTGTGTGTGTGTGTGTGTGTGTGTGTGTGTGTGTGTGTGTGTGTGTGTGTGTGTGTGTGTGTTTGTATGTGAGTGTGTGTGTGTGTGTGTGTGTGTGTGTGTGTGTGTGTGTACATACATATATACCTATTATGTACACAGCACATACATGCACATATACATCATACAAACGAGCACGCACACAGAATCATGTACTCACCACATATATATTATTACCACGTTATATATTATTACGGTTTACTATCAAAACCTTGAAAGGCATTCTATCGAGTAATGACTTACTTGAAAAATGAACTTGAAAATAAAAACATCAGATAAGCACAAAGACGAAACTGGAAATGTCGACAAGTCTATATTTGAAATAGCCGACATTACCCAATGTACCATACCAGCTAGACATGTCCAACTAACATTTTGCAGGGGGGAAAGCCCCCCTCCACCATCCCCTGCTAATTATATATACAAACTCCAAGATCACACTACAGTGAGGAAATGGATAGATGTCCCGATCCACAATGTAGTTTAATCTCCATGCAGAATATTGACCTCACAACAGCGAATGCACACTAGCATTAGCAGTTGTGGAGTCAATCATTTTTTTTTGCACATTTGAAAACTGCAATTCGAACATGTGCACCTCGATACCCTGCACTTCATTAAGGTGATAGTAAGCCTATTATTACATCATATGCTAATATGTTCTAACATATGTGTACAGTTGATGGAACTCATATGAAATAAAAATACTATCTAAACAAACAGGTAGTCTGTCTCACATAAAACAAACTGTATCACTAGGTAAACAACATATTCTGTTTTTCAGGTTAGGTAAAACTAGTGTTAACAGAAGTAAAATTATGTGTCTCAAGAACATACTGTCATACATTACAAGAACTACACCTACAACATCCAGCTCTTCCAGTAAAGATGATAGTAGAACTGGAAGACAAATTTATACCGAGAAATATTTGTGGGAAATGTAGTGATGATAGTGACGTTATACTCATGCTGAAGAGATGACATATTTTTACAATGGGGTTATAAAGGACCCCAGTTAAAATTGGTAAAAACTAGGGCCAAGAATATGGATGGGGATGTCCTGGTGTATAAAGCTTCCAGGAATGCACAGGGTAGTATCACTAATACATAAATTAGGTTTATGACTACCTATGGTACAAATAATTTTACAATTTGAAATGCTTTAGATAAATGTTGGCCTGCCTTGAAATCTGACATTATTTTGGGTCCTGTATTATTTGATATTTGCTAGTGTTGCTGTAATAACGGGGCATTTTTCTGGGTATAAACATGTAGTCAAACCTAATATATTGAAATTTAATGGACTGCAAAAGGAAAACTATTTTCCTGTTACACCCTACCACAAACTGCACACATAATATGTCTGAATAGTAGTAGCACTGGTTTTCCTAAGGTAAGGCATTGGATTGTGGTTAGCGGCAGGGGTACACTTAGCATGCATTAATAAGGTGGACAGTGGTAATGAGCTGATAGCAAGCTGTCTGTCTATGTGTCCTTACCATGTCTCGGAATAAGAGATTCTCTCTGTTGTGCTAACTGACCAACCCACATTGGTCAATTAGTGTGATCAAAGAGAATCTTCCTGAATCCTACAGTATATCTTCATAGGTTCATAGGTTGATACTAGACTATCGGCCCTAGGGCCTATACAAGCCTAGCCATAACAATTCCCTGGCTACTTCTTCCCACACTATTTACTTCCCTCGAGCCCTGTCTAGCAGGGCGACTGACGTGATCCCAGGGGTGAATTTCCTTTCTCCCATCCAATCATCAAGGTTCCTTTTGAAGAGGGCCAAAGAGACGCTCTGTTTGACATGTATGGGCAGTTTATTCCAGAGTCTGGGGAGCCTTTGGGTCAGGAACCTATCTCTCCAGCATGTTTTGTTTATTGTGATGACAAGGTTTAGATCCCTGGAGCGTGTAGCTCTGACGGATTGGATTTCTTTAAGTGTAGCATGTCCAACAGCTCTGTGTTTGACATGGCCTTCTATGTTAAGCAGCGATTGCCTCTGAGTAGACGATATGCGACAGAGTATAGCTGGAGTTTTTTAAGGTGGTCAGCGTACGGCATCTGCTTTAGGCCTGTGATTCTTTTAGTGAGGTATTTCTGTGGCCTTTGCAGTTGTTGCAGATGTCTTGAGAGGTACATACCAAACGGGGCACTGTATTTTATAATGGGTCTAATGAGGGATGAGTACTGTGAGACAATGACCTCCTTTTTTCTGGATGAAAAACCATTAGTGATGAGGTGTGCCACATAGAAGGATTTCCTGACTGTTGTGGCAATGTGGTTATCGAAGGTGGGACCACTGTCCACCTGTTTCCCTAAGTCTCTTATCACACTTTCAGTGTTTAGTGTACTGCCACCAATGTGGTAATTCACGGGTACATGTTTTTTTCCAAAGGGGATAACTATACATTTATTGGCATTGAGCTTGAGCCCATGGCTCTGGCACCAAGCATCTGTTTCTGTAATGCCCTTTTGTAGAGTATCCACATCATTTGGGGATTCAGTAATGGCTCCCAGTTTGCACTCATCTGAGAACTTTGTTAGCCAGAGTCCCTTAGTGTTGGCCTGTACTTTAGAGAAGTAGATGCCAAACAAGAGCGGTCCCAGGACTGAACCCTGAAGTACTCCACTTGTCACTTGTCTGCAGCTGGATTTGGAGTTGGCTACTTTTACAGTGTGGGTTCTGTCAGTAAGCCAGTTGGCAACCCATCGGGTGACATAGTGATTAATGCCCAGCTTAGTAAGTCTATCTAAGATTCCAGAGTGGGGGATGGTGTCAAAGGCCTTGGCAAGGTCCAGATAGGCTGAGTGGACCGCCTTATCCTCATCCATGGATCTGGAGACTGATTCAAAGAAGTCAATCAGGTTCAGGAGACAAGATCGGCCCTTCATGAACCAAAACTGGGTGGGATCCAGTGTTTGAAGGTTGCCAATGTCTTTATTTATAAGTTCCATGATAATATGTTCCATGGCCTTGGAGATCAGGCTTGTCAGACTGATGGGGTGGTAGTTCCTGGGATCCAAGGTGGATCCCCCCTTGTGGAGTGGAATAACTGTAGCTGTGCGCCACTCAGTGGGCACAAAGCCTGAGGTGAGGCTATGATTAAACATGACACTTAGGTGAGGTGCCAGTTCATTTTGTAGTTCATGTAATACACAGCCCAGGATGGCATCTGATCCCATGGATGCTGTATTCTTAGCTTTGGAGAGTGCATTTTGTACCTGTGTGGCCGTTTTTACCAGAATTTGGCAATCTTCCGGTATTGAGATGGGCCATTTAGGGGGTGAGAGGGGGGCGAAGTTGGCACTGAATTGATCTGCCAGGATATTGGCAATATTCTTGGGATCAGTATATTTAATGCCATTCTGTTGTAGCTCAGAGCAGATCTGAGCATTGCCATTTAGATTCTTGACATTGTTATAGAATGCCTTGTGGTTGTCTTTGGAATCTTTGGCAATTTTATTTTCATAACTAGCTTTGGAGGATTTTATGAGGGATCTCAGCTTCTTACTGGGGCTGGTAAGGAAGTTTTTTGCATCCTGGGATTTTCCTCTTTTCTGCAACAGTTTCTTTCTTTTGTTGTAAAGTTTGTTTATGGCAAGGGACCACCAGATTGGCTTCCTTTTTTTGGAGGACAGCATCTTGGTTCTATTTGGGATGCCTTAGTGAAAGCAGTTGAACTTTCAGTTCCCACCTGCATGGATGTCATGAAGTTTGTCACTTCTGACTTGAGTAGCATGAAGTTGGTTTTGGAGAAGTTTTTTTTTGGAGGTTTCCTTACTGGGGGGGTGGGGTGGGATATGGATATTAAGGGTGATTAGCTTATGATCAGACTTGACCAACGAGGGGGTGACCATAGGTGTGGAGCATCGATTTCCCATGTTGGTAATGACCAGGTCTAGAATATTGGAGCCCCTGATGGGACTATGGATTAGCTGATCCAGGGCGTTGGAATTTATGAATTCCAAAACCATTGGGCAAAGATGTTGGTACACGAGTAGTTTTCCTAGTTAATGGCAGGGTAGTTGAAATCACCCAGTATTAGGGTGTTTGGTTGTATCTTAATATTTTTCAGTATGTTTAGAAAGGTGAGAATCTTGGGGCATGGTGGGGGATCTGCAGCAAGCTACAATTTGGATTGCAGTCTTACCTAGTGTTAGTTGCACCTGGAGAATTTCAGACGCATTGTGTTGGGCAACTAGCCTGGTGGTGTGAATATCCTTGATGAATATGGGCACTCCTCCACCTTTAGTGTTTCGGTTCTGGTTTGGTGGCCGAAAATTGTGGTAAGAGTTGTAGCCTGGTATTGCAGGGGTGCTCTCTGGAGCCTTGAACCAGGTTTTAGTCACTGCTCAGATATCGAAGTTCTCCATTTTTAGGAGTGCCTTCATAGAGTGCATTTTGAGCTTTAGACTTCTAGCACTGAGTAGCATTACCTTCAGAATTTGCATGCTGGTACCTGTTACGGTGGTGGTTTTGTCCTTTGAACTTTGCCTAAAAAAGGCACTATAGGGATGGCAAGAGCCTTAGCCAGTAACCTGAATCCTAGGGGTGACAGGTACAGACCATCTCTGGCAAAGCATCGTGGTCTGTCAATCATGTCATCCCAGGCAGACAGATACTGGATCCCCTTTGAATGACACCAAAAGCTTAGCCAATTGTTGAAGTCAATCATTTTGTCCTTATATTGTGGTATCATTCTGGGCGAAGGCAGGATGCTACTCAGGGCTTGGGTCATACCTGCCTGGGCCACATGATCCAAGAGCTCTTCCACGTCTCTTTTCATGTAGTCCAGGGAGGTACATCTCAAGTCATTCACTCCAACATGGACAATGACAGAGTCATATTTGTACTTGTGGAGTGACCTGAGTGTGTCCATTATGTGGTGGATCCTGGCACCCGACAGGCAGCTGACTGTAATTTTCTCCTTGTTCAGCCTGGTGAGTGGGACATCAGTGTGCCTGACTATAGAGTCATCTATGACTAAAGTGTTAGGTACATTGTCTTGCCTTAGGGGCTGTTGCTGGGTGGCACATTGGTGTTGTGAGCTATGTGACACTTTGGTTGTGATTGGTGTTTGTTTGCATTTCAGCTTCGGAGGCCCTTGTTACTTGGGCAGGTTACAGTTAAGGGCCTCCAGATATGTGGATTTAATGTTGCTATGTGTGGGTGTTGGTGGTGTGGGTTTAGAAAGGCTATGTGTTGCTTGAGGTGTAGCACAGGTGTTAACCCTCTCTTGAATGTCTAGCACAATTTTGGGTGGAAAGAGCTTTGCTTCCAGTTTGGCTATGTAAGTGCATCTCTCACAAGTTGTAGTGTTGGGTGGTAGGAGGAGAGGGTTGTCTGTGTACATGAGGCAATTGCTGCATTGCCCCAGTATGCCCAGGTTCACCAGGTGGACAGGAGAAATCACCGGAAGCTGGCCCTTGGACATACCTGGTTTGGTGCTTTTTTTGTAAAGTACAGAAGCTGTTTTCCCTTGCCTTAGCAAGGTACTTTGTAATTATAGGGTGCCTACAATTAATTTCTCCTTATTAACAGGGAGAGTTGAGTGCTTGTATCAGTTTAAAGCTTCCTAATGCTTTCCAGCAGGTATTAGAGCAAGTGCTAGTCACAGGGATGCTTAAAGGTAAGATGAAAAAAATTGTTTATCCTAAACACTGCAGTGTGCACTAGAGGAGTTGGATGCGAAAGTGGGTAACTTAAGTTTTATCTATCTAAAATGTTACGTTTTAGTGGAGAGTCACTATTTTTAAAACAGCAAAATAGATTGAAAGAAGGTGGTCACTTTTGTATTCTGGTACTATGGAATACAGTAGAATGGCCAATAAATTTAAATAATTTACAGCTAAAGTAAAAATTCTATGCATTTCATATATTTCATTAGACAGTTCAACATTTTTGTCACTGGAAACATGCCAAAACCTGCAGTTGCCTGCACTAATGGGTCAATGTGAAAGAGATAACTTCAGCACTGAGCTGCATCAAAACCATTAAGTACAGAATAACAATCTTATGTGCATGGTGTTTCTGAGTATCTTATGAGAAATTGTGGAAAGTTTTATCAAGAACTTTCATTAGCAGTCAGAATTATGGCATTTTATACATAGGTAAAAATTAGTTATTTAACAGGTATTTCACTCTGCTAGTTTGCTATGTTGCATTGTATTAATTTTCTATTTGGCTTCCAATCAGGATGAAAAATGCAGCACATTTTTAGAATATATTTGTACTGAATTGTTATGACACCAAAATAAAAAAAAAAAATCATATAATTTATTTTGGAAAAGTGACATTTTTTCACTGAAAACATATCATGATGAAAACTGCCTGTAATGATGGTGGCAATATTGTGGAATTAAATTCAAGATGGTCCTTCAATGAAATTCTGAAAGGAAGATCATACTAGTATTCTTCTGGCTTTTCCCGGTTAGGGGTCGTCACAGCAGATCACCTGTCCGCTCATGATTGGCAGTGGAGTTTTACAGTGTCGAGTTGCCAGCCCGGTGCCCAACCTTCCACAGAAGGCACACACACATGCACTCACACCTAGTGCCAATTTAGAGTATTCTATCCACCTGCAGCATGTCTTTGGGATGTGGGAGGAAACTGGAGCACCTGGAGGAAACCTATGTGACCACAGGGAGGACATGCAGACTCCACACAGAAGGCACCCCAGCCGAGGATCGAAACAGAGAACCTCTTGCTGTGAGGCGACAATGCTAACCACTGCACCACCATGGCTGCCCTGAAGATCATAAAGTATAATGCTCTTAAATTTCTAGTGAAAGCTATCATGTCTGAGTGAACTAATATAATGCTCTTAAATTTCTAGTGAAAACTAATATGCCTGAGTGTGCTAGTAAAACTCCCTGATTTTGGGGGGTAAAAACTGGCAAAGTGGGATTAAGAGACATCACATTACTAGACATCTCAATTATCAGAGGCAATCTGGCATATTACATTACATTTGATTTCAATTAGAGGTGAATATATGACTTCATTTGTGAGTGAGAATGTGGCATGTATGCAAAGTCTATTTACACTGAATTTTCATTTCATCTGAAGAAGAAATCATATTAAATTTTTCCAGCTCAACTGCCCTATGTATGTGTATACATATATATATATATATATATATATATATATATATATATATATATATACACAAAGAGAGTGTCCCTATGTAATGTTTTAATTTATTACATTATCGTGCTGTATTAGGTGGCTTGATCTCTAGCAAATCAATTAATTAAATATGTGTTTGAATAAAAAAAACCATGAACTGGATCAATGACAGAGACCTATAAAGACTTGAAGCAACTATGGTTTTAGCTTTCCATCACTCTCTCATTAAACTAATTGGAAGTCAGTTTATGAAACTCATTTTTGCATTCTAATTTCTTTGCACCCATTCTATGTACTATGTCAGACAGTGTTACAGTTAATCTGGAACAGTACCAAAAAAAAAAAATATATATTCATTGAGGCTGTAAATGTTGACAGAATATTATCTCTTTATTATCTTCAGGCCGGATTGTGCACAACAGTGTTAGTCAATCTGTCAAGATAAAACAGATTTGTGACCTTTTCATCACTCTAGTGAATCATACCAAGCTTTCTTACTTTAGTTATATGCTTTCACTTACTAAGAGATCATAAGGTAGTCTCCCCCCTCCCCCCATGCACACCCCACACAAACTCTACCCTGCTGCGGATGACAAACGTAATCCAAGGCAACACATTCTTCATTTTCTGGACTGATAACTTTTAATATAAAGCCAGCTAACTCACTTAGTCTGTCTCATGCTAATAATGTAAGCTTCAGTCTTAAGATCACGTTCCACGATACTTTCTTCAAATCTGGTATTATTCATATAATAACTAGGATCCGGCCTCCATTCCTGAGGGTTATAATTCCAAATTAGTTATGATCCATGATGGAGGAGAACAGCGCAGACAAAAGGTAGAAGGAGAAAGTTTGAAATACATTCATATCCTTAGCACATGAGGCATCCAAACTCGAGAGTGAGTATTAAAAACAAGAAGAATGAAGACCTACTTTAGGGAAGGTAACAATGGGTTCACTTCATATCATTTGAAAAATAATGTCAGAGACTTGGAAAAACAGGCTCCCAGATGCATATATTTCCATGAGATCTCTGAAAGTGCTGGGGTCACTGCTACAATCTGAGTTTGTTAAACAAATCCTGGCAGAAGTGTATTTGTTTAAAGAATTGCTAGGAGAAATGCAGTGGCCTTGACAATCAGACTATAACAGATGGCTGTATTTTTCACAGGTCACAGAAACACCACACTTTGTGCTGTCTGGAAGAGCAGACAATTGTTTTCCCCAGAAAATCCATTGTCTGCTGCAACTGCAGTCTGTCTCAATTAACAAAACACAAGGAATGCAAGGGCATTTGTTTTTCCTTCTTGTTTTCCTTTTATGTGTTAAAAACAATTAATAAATATCCAAAACTAATCACATTATGCTACTGCGAAGGAATGGTGTAAATTTGTTGGTCTGGGAACTTTGTTATCTGGAAATTTGGGGTGGGGTTTGAACACTTCTCATTGTGGTGGCTAGCTTTTAACTGAGAAAATCAAGTTAAAAATCTTAATTTAATCGTGGATATCCAGTGTTTTCTATTGTTACACTTAATTCAACTTAACAGAACCAAGCAACTGCTAGAAGAGAATAAATAGTGCCTATTGTTCCTCATTGTTGTAGTTCATTTGACTTATCAGTGACCAGATTTCCATTGGACTTTCTTTTTTCACTCTTCTTTACGTTTTACAACTAAAATAAGACAGAAAACAAACATTATGGTTTTCCGTGACATTATTACTAATGAATTGCTATACTGGGGACATGAATATCTACACATCTGGTGAGAATCATAAATGGACTGTGTAGCTGTAGAGGCTGGATTCTTGCTGAGAAAACAGCCCATGAGTTTTCTTTTCTTTTTTCTCATATCATACGGTGTTCTTTCCTAGTGCATTTTCCTGAAATAAAATGAGACAGTTTAATGACTGGGGGCAGGGGGGACACTTTCACACCCATGCAGCCACCCCTTGATTTGAGGTCCTTTCATATGCACACGTTTGGCAAGGAAGGGTCGCCTGCTTAGCTGCAGTAGCATAGCACGAAAGTAGCTCCTAAAAAGCATTATATTGCTGTAGTGTCTGGTGGTTAATTAGTAACAAATAAGAAAAAAAGGTCTGAAAATTACAGAAATTCAGACTGCCATAGTCAGGTTAAAAAAAAGAGTGATAAAGGCACAGCATGTGTAGAAAAGTTTAAATAAAAGTAGCTCAAATATAAATACTAAAGCAAAGGGTAATACAAAGGCATGTAAAAATGACATTAAGACAAAGTAGGAGTTGAGATATGGACTGCATTTTTCTAGGAGATGCATGCAAGTACCTCTTTTCCATTCAGAGATGAAGTCACTCATCTTTGAGCAGAGTAAAACAAAGTTTAAGGGATCTACTCTTCTGCCCAGAAAATAAGTGCCCCCTTTTACTACCTCTGAGGTTGTGTGGAATGAAATGCTATTAAAAACAGTGCATGACTAAATCAGAGATGCAAAGCTCCTGCATAACATCTTTTAGTTGATATTCTGCCTTTACATAGACTGCTATCTCAGTAGTACATCAGAAGTGAAGACCAGACTGGATGCCGGAATCTGTCAGAGTAGAAACTTGTATGAAGGTGGTAGAAAATTCCTCAAGGCGTGAAAACAACTTCCTCTGTTGGGCTTGATTATCAAAAAAAGAACAGAAAGAAATATCTCTAATTGGTGCCATAGTAGGAAGGGGCGTGGATCCAACCTAAAGAGTCACCATGATAATGAACAGTAAAAAAACTAAACGAAAAATCTAGCCAAACTAGACTTTTCACTGTGTGATACCTCAAAACCTCTTGCATTAGAGGCAACATGGGCTATATGCAAATGACCCCATAAGGACATCAGGTGTTTCAGCTATATAGCAATTCTGAATGTCCATGAGGTTTTCTTTTTAAGTCTGTTATGGACAAATTCAGGCCAATAAAGCCAAACCCCTAAAGGCATGCATTTTCCAGCCTTATTAAGACCATATAGCTGAAACACCTGATGTCCTTATGGGGTCATTTGCATATATCCCATGTTGTCTCTAATGCAAGAGGTTTCAAGGTATCACACAGTGAAAAGTTTAGCTTGGCTAGGTTTGTCTTAGTTTTTTTTTACTGATTAGTTCTTCTGTGTGACCATGGTACTCATTGTTTTGGCATGATACTGAACAAGGAGGAAGATGAAAGTGCACATGCAGGTACAAATTACCTGGCTTGGAAAAGGATCAGAGCAGTGTAGTGAGATTCACGAGAACTGTGGTTGGCCATCTGAAAGGTAACATAGAGAGATAAAATTGCTGTTCATTCATGGCATAGGTGAGAAGATGGCGTTGTGCATCAGAGGGTGAAAGTATTATGGGATAACTGGTTTAACTGTTGTATGAGTTAGGGATATAGCAAGACTGTGGACTTTGGTTCCTTTGGAAAGATACACGCCATCACTGGTGTAATATCCTGTATCTGTTTGGGAAACCAGGTTTCTAAGTCACAGCGTGGCAGTTAAAGTACTTCACTGGCATGGATAGATAGGTAAGTAGATAAGTCTCCAGTCACCATGTATCATTAATCATTTCTCCCTTTTTCACTTCCTTAAAACTACAATTGCCATTCATCTAATTTAACGGCAGTCTCTTCTGGCTCCAGGTGGTGGATATGGGCCTGGACAAGCCTACATCAACATGCAAGATTTTTTCACCAGCTTGTTTCTACTCCTATCAGCATTCATGCAATGTGTAACTTCTGCATACACATTTGCACAGAGGTCAACTGACATGACAACCTGGTACAATACATGTCACCACATTGTGCTTGCAGCCACCCATCTTTTACCTTTCCACTTTGGGTCAGCAGTGCAGTACAGAATTCTTAGACATTTTCCTAGGAGAGAAGAGTTGGTCATTGACATTATACTCTCCTGAACAATTCCTCTGGTACTGAGTCACTGGCCTCATAGCTCAGGCTCAGTCATTCAGTGTAAGTGGACTAGCTCATTAACAACTATTTAAATGAGCAATGCGAGGAGACACAAAATGCACCTAGGAGATCCTGCCTCTCCCAATAACGACCACCTAATAATATAATGTAACTCCATCAGTGGACTAAAACTGAAGACAAGATCAGCAAGGCAAATGGGAAAAAGTCAGAGGTAACATAAACATAGATTAGGTGAAAAGAAGCAGAACGACAGAAAAATGAAAGGTAATGCATACCAGTGATAACAGCTACTGGATTAGTTGCATGGACAACACTTTGGTAGTTTGGTATTATTTTACAAACAGAAGCAAAGTACACAGAGAACCATGACTAGGGTATAACATACAGTTTACAGAAAGGACAGGTGGGTAAAATAGGTGGCAATTCCTCTGCATAAATTATCTAGTCACAGAGCAGGTTGGAAACAGCAGAATCAGTGTGATGCTAGGAGGTACTGCCAGCCATGCCAGGGTGCTGTAGGGCAGTGGATGGATGACTTGTTCCAGCACAGCTAGCTGGAATTTTATAAATAATTGTATGCCATTGTATATCAAGCTGATATGTATAAATGCTTGTGCTGAATATGTATGTGTAAGCTTTGCTTGTGTTAATTGTGTTAAAATTAATCAGCAGTACAGTCTGCTAAAATGAAGAGAACTGTATATGTATTATGGTATCTAAATTAAATGTATATGTTTTAATAGAAGGCACTGGCACATCAATGGTTAACCATCTGTCTTATTTTAAGAAAAACAAGGGAAATGTAACTGAGCTGTTAAATCACTGAACATCACTCCACAGTGCTGAGTAGCCCCAGAGATGCTAGGTCTGGGAGCAGCCATTATCTTTTAGCTTTTGTAAAGAAGGGTGAAAGTGTTGTACATGGTTATGCCTCCTAGGACTTGCCATAAAAGCTCTAAATGTCTAACACAGTAGTCTGCTAAATTCCTGTCTCAAACTTCAGAAGGAGATATTGTGGGAATCTAGATTCAGGTGACCAGATGAGGTCATTCTGCAAGTCATCTTGGATATTATGTTTTACAGGGAGTAATC
Organism: Protopterus annectens; assembly: GCF_019279795.1. Classification (NCBI taxonomy): domain Eukaryota; kingdom Metazoa; phylum Chordata; order Ceratodontiformes; family Protopteridae; genus Protopterus; species Protopterus annectens. The sequence continues at coordinate 45,846,742 of NC_056751.1, read as the reverse complement.
TCATAGGATAGAGTATTCTGTTTGGGAGCCTGACTAGAAAGACTGTTCATGTATTTCATTTTGCCTTGCCCAAGTAAGTTACCATGGAACAGTAACATTTTCTTAGATTCAGTCAGGAATATAGTGAAACTTAGTTTAGAGATTGTTTTCCTTTATTTGTATGAGTCTGTCCATCAAAATTGTTTTCAATATTTTCTGTGATTTGAACTCTGTGGTTTAATGTGAATATATATTCAGTATTTTCATGTTCTTTTATTATTATTATTAAATATATTTAAAACATTTATCATGACTGGTTCTTGTAGAGATTAGCGAACCTTTGAGAGAACTTACATTTATTTGGTGACACTGTGTGGGCCACTCCAGAAGGCCTAGCCATCTTAGTGAACTACTACCATTTGCATTAATATTAATATTGCACAGTAATAATTGGATACCCTTTGTTAAGGGCCTTAGAGTAGCTGATTGTGAAGTGTCTGAAGGCAGGGAATCTACCTTATAGTATGGGCAGAAGGTGGCACAGTAGGTAAACCTTTGCCAGCCTTTCCCAGGTGTGTGTGTGTGTGTGTGTGTGTGTGTGTGTGTGTGTGTGTGTGTGTGTGTGTGTGTGTGTGTGTGTGCGAAAATTAAATCTCTCAGTGTGTATGTGTCAACCTCTTGGGGCAGGGACACGAAGCACTGGTTTACAGTGATGTGCTGGAGGACTTGGCTTGGACACTCGGCTGAGGACCTAACACTATAGCTGTACCAGTGGGAAATCCTACTGGGGACCTGCAGTAAGACAGATATAGAGCCATCCAGACCTTGGGTTGAGTATGTGCCCTGTGTGCTCTTAAGGGAAATTGTACTTGATGCATAGAGGTCTGCATCTGGAAATACTGAGTGCATCAATTTGTATTCCAAGTGCACATCCCTCTTCAGTGTTAGGGTTGAGGATTCAGACTCCTTCATTACTGGCCCAGCATGGGGCCAACAAATATTGGTGCCCATCAAATATTGGCAGCAGTGGTGGATGTTACACTCAGTACAATGGATTTTTACAGAGTACCTCCTCAAAGGAAAGAGAAAGAAAAACTGACAGAGGGTAGTCAAGAATGAGAGAAAAGGGGAAGAACTGTTGATAAGCTAGCTGTTGACAGGGATCATATTGATGGCATACTTACCAGAATGTATGGTAAACCCTGATGCTCCAGCAGGGATAGACCTCAGCGATCTGTAAGCGTCCTCAGCAATGGGTAGTTTGGCTACCTGAGTACATGATTCTGTGGTGCCTTCTATGTTGGCAGGACCTCACATCCTTTTAAGAAATTAATCTGGCCCCATCTCAGTGATATTCACTGCAAACATGAGCATAATGCATCATTGAAAGACTTTAAAGTAAGCATCTTTTGTTTGTATGGGTATTGATTACATTCTATCCAAAATCCAACGTACTGGATACTGTATGACAGAAGTTCTAGATGTCAAGGAAAGATTTTGGATTTTCCTTAATGGTACTCATTTAAGTGCTGGTTTTAATGAGAATGCATAATTTCCAACTGTATGTATATTTTTCTTGCATTTATATATGGTGTAACATTTGAGTCATTAGGAATGATTTTTTTTTTCATTGGTTCTCATTTTGAGCTTTGTTTTGACTGCATACATATTTTTATCTGATGATATCTACCCACTTACTGCTGTAGGAATATTCAGTATGTGTAAGGTATTGTATACTTTACTGGCATACTATAGTATATCCAGATGCTTCTTTGGTTTTCAGGGGAATTGTTTAAATTCTACTTATAGTGCAATTTACTGGATAGGGCATGGAATAAGCATTATATAACAATGAGATACTGATACAATGTTTTATTGCTACTCATTTGAGCTTTGGTCTGTATGTCAATGTATAACTTTTAACAGTGTGTCTACCTTTCTGGTATATACCCATTTATTTATATTTTTTGTGCTTATATTTATGCTTTTGAAGTTTCAGGCAGTTTCACTGTGCAATGTCATTTTTTCTGTTGATGCCTTTGTATCAAGTCATGGTAGTGGGGAGTCATACATGTTCCTGGTTAGTGGCACTTGTTATTTTATGCAGTGAAGAAGCTTTCGTGAAACTGATTTGGGTATATTTGGAGATGCATTTTAATAAACTTTGATACTGCATTTTGGCCCTCGGCTGCTGGATTTTTGATATAATATGATATGATCTATCTATCTATATATATAAATATATCGTTATTTATTTACTGCTACATTGCCAAAGCACTACATCGACATTCCTTACATTGACCACAAATGCTTGAAACTCAAGAAATTGACACAAAGGTCAAAAAAGAAAACAATATGTGCAGGACTGCACACCTATACCCACTACTACTTATATATACCAACTTTAAGGTCACACAAGCATGTATTAAGGGCAAAACCCTATTCCCCACTGTGTAGCGATCCCAAAATTAAATGTTTGCATTCTTCAATGAAAGGGCATTGTGATAAACAAAACCTGTATGCAAAATGTGCGGTGTAGCAAACCCAGAACAAAACACACTGAACCCACATATATACATATATATATATATATATATATATATGTATATACACACACACACATATATATATATATATATATATATATATATATATATATATATATATATATAGAGAGAGAGAGATATAGATATATCTATATATCTATATCTATGTATCTATCGAGCTCTAGCTCTGAGCTACAGCACAATGGCACTAAATATACAGAACCAACCGATATTGCCAACATCCTGGCAGATAGGTTCAGTGCTAACTTTACCCCCCTCTCACCCTCCAAATGGCCCATCTTAATGCAAAGCCCCTGTAATCACAGATGAACAAGTAAAGATGGCACTCTCCAAATCCAAGAACACAGCATCCATGGGACCAGACAACATCCCAGGCTGCGTACTACAGAACGAACTGGCACCCCACCTAAGTACCATGTTCAATCATAGCCTCACCTCAGGGTATGTGCCTACTGAATGGCGTACAGTGACAGTTATTACACTCCACAAAGGGGGTGCCACCATGGACCCTGGAAACTACTGCCCCATTAGCCTGACAAGCCTGGTCTGCAAGACCATGGAACATATCATCTTGGAGCTTATAAACAAAGACATAGGTAACCTCCAAACCCCGGACCTCACTCATTTTGGGTTTATAAAAGGTAGATCATGCCTACTAAACCTGATTGACATCTTTGAAGCTGTCACTAGAGCTGTAGACAAGGGCAAGGTAGTGCGCACAACCTATCTTGACCTTGCCAGAGCTTTCAATACCATCCCCCACTCCGGAATTATATAACTCACTAAACTGGGCATAAATCCCTCTGTCACAAGATGGGTGGCCAACTGGCTCACTGACAGAACCCACACAGTAAAAGTAGCCGACTCCAAGTCCGACTTCAGACCAGTGATGAGTGGAGTACCACAGGGTTCGGTCCTGGGTCCTCTCCTGTTCAGCGTCTACTTCTCTTAAGTGCAGGCCAACACAGAAGGTCTTTGGCTAACAAAGTTCGCAGATGACTGCAAATTGGGAGCCATAATAGAATCACCTAATGATGTAGACATTCTACAAAAGGGCCTCACAGAGACAAATGCTTGGTGTCAAAGTCATGGCCTCAAGCTCAATGCCAAGAAGTGCATTGTCATTCCCTTTGGGAAAAACTCAGTACCCATGAACTACCACATAGGCGGTAGCTCAGTAAACACTGAAAGTGTGATAAGAGACCTCGGGACACAGATGGACAGTAGTCTCCCCTTTGATACCACATCACCACAGTAGTCAGGAAATCCTTTTACGTGGCACACCTCATTACAAAAGGGTTCTCCTCTAGAAAAAAGGAGGTAATTTTTCCTCTCTACTCATCCCTCATCAGACCTATTCTACAGTACAATGCCCCATTTGACATGTATCTTACAAGACACCTACAACAATTGGAAAGGCCACAGAAATACCTCACTAAGAGGATTACTGACCTCAAACAGATGCCACACACAGACCATCTCAAAAAGCTCCAGCTCAGAGGTGATCTTTGCCTAACATACAAAGCTATGTCAAACCCAGAGCTGTTGGACAATCACACACTCCAGGGAACTAAACCTTGTCACCACAATAAACAGAACATGCTGGAGGGATAGATTCCTGTCCCAGAGACTTCCCATACTCTGGAACAAACTACGCATTCATGTAGTACCTTCACCTCCTACTCCTACCCAGCATTCTAGCTGTCCTTACTCTAGCATTCTCACTAACCTTCTTTGAACACTATTCTCTACTAAAACACCACCACCACTACCAACAAACCATTACATTCTCACATATAAATTCCCTAAAACACATTAACATAACCTCTACATCTAGCTATACCCTTCCAAAGTACCACAGATCTACCCATATCACTTACCTCCTTGACAAGAAACCCCCATACAACTACTTCAAATTCATAAAACTAATACAAAAACCCCTACAACACCATCTCTTAGATGGTGATATCCATCATAACCCTGGTCCACATATAACACTCCCCAGTGACCCTCATAACCAAAAACCCTACACCACCTCCACCCTAACAAGGCCATCTAACTCCCTTCTGATAGCTCACCTTAACATCCGTAGCATCAACAATAAAATATCCCATCTTCATGCACTTCTAGATGTCCACAACTTTGATATCCTCTGCATTACTGAAACTTGGCTTAGACCTTCAACCAAAGATCAGGAAATTACCCCCCCCAGGATATAACATCCTGAGAAAAGACCGGACTACCAAAAAAGGTGGGGGAGTAGCCATTTTTTATAAATCAGAACTCCAACTATCAACCTTCAATGTGCCACTTCCCACAAACCCCACAGCAGAAACCCTTTCAGCCAAACATCAAATCAATAACCATAAATCCATCTACATAATCTGTTCCTACCTTCCCCCAGGAAACAATCTCAGTATTCTGGAAAATATACTTAGTAGCCTATCTATACACCTACCCCAGGAAACCATTGTCTTAGGTGACTTTAATATAGACTGGTCTACTTGTAGGTCCCCAAATCCCATTAACCACATAAATCTTTTTGGTTTCTCACAAATGATAACCACCCCTACGAGAATCCACAAACAAAGTGGTAAGGAAACCTTACTTGACTGGATTCTCATAAACAATCATCCTACTACTTATAAGCCAGGAACCCTTCCTGATGACATCAGTGACCATGCTCTTACCTATATAATTAAACAAAAACTTCATAGGCCCAATCCTACTATTTTTAAAACCTCCCGCTCAAAAAAAAACTTTCACCCTGAGAACTTCCAAACAGAAATGAAGGCTTGTGACTGGTCACCACTGCTTCACCTTCCACTTGAAGAGCAGTTACCTACTTTAATACTAAATTCCTTCAAATCCTAGACTTCCATGCCCCCCATCGCTCATCCAGAATAAAGACCAAAACTGCCCCTTGGCTCACAAAACAAACAAGGCAAAAAATCCTCCTAAGAAATAAAATCTGGGCCAAGTGGAGAGCCTCTAAAACCCCTTCTGACCACCTTTACTTTAAACAATTAAGAAATGCTACAAAAAAAAAACATCCTACTAGATAAAAGAAACATTTACATTCACCTCCAACAAGCCCACAAACAAAAACCACAAAATTTCTGGTCAGCTATGAATAAACTACTTCATCCAGGGCACTGAAGTGAATACCCAGTGTACTAACGCAGTAGGTCAGAACCACTGGGTGCACACAAGTGTGCAAAATCAGCAATATCTGAGTAGTTATATAATTAGCAGAGGGTGCAGGGGGGCTGTTCCCCCTGCAAAAACACTTTCCATTGGTTTAGTTCTCCCATGGGCAATCCCCGTAGCATGCACACATCATGTTGATATAGATGAGTTCAATGGTCAGACGTCGATCTGCAGATGTTGGGACACAAGTACATTCGATAAACTGTCCTACACCTTATATATATATATATATATATATATATATATATATATATACAGATCACCTGTTTCCATTTCTTCCTGTCCTATGCATCTTGCTCTGTCACACCAACCACCTGTATGTCCTCTCTCACCACATCCATAAACCTTATCTTAGGCCTTCCTCTTTTCCTGTTACCTGGTAGCTTCATCCTTAGCATCTTTTTTCCAATATACTCAGCATCCCTCCTCAGCATATGTCCAAACCAACGTAATCGTGCCTCTCTGGCTTTGTCTCCAAACCTTCCAACCTGGGCTGACCCTCTAATATACTTATTCCTAATCCTGTCCACCCTCGTCACACCCAGTGCAATTCTTAACATCTTTAATTCTGCCACATCCAGCTCTGACTCCTGCCTTTTTGTCAATGCCACTGTCTCCAACCCAGATAACTTAGCTGGTCTCACTACCCTCTTGTAGACCTTCCCTTTCACTCTTACAGGTACTCGTGTGTCACAAATCACTCTTGACACTCTTCTCCACCCACTCCATCCTGCCTGTATTCTCTTCTTCACCTCTCTTCCACACTCACCGTTACTCTGAACTATTGACCGCAAGTATTTAAACTCATCCACCTTCGCCACCTCTACTCCTTGCATCCTCACCATTCCTCTATCCTCCCTCTCATTCACACACATATATTCTGTCTTAGTCCTGCTGACCTTCATTCCTCTTCTCTCTAGAGCATGTCTCCATCTCTCCAGGGTCTCCTCCACCTGTTCCCTACTCTCACTACAGATCACAATGTCATCTGTAAACATCATAGTCCACGGGGACTCCTGTCTGATCTCGTCTGTCAACCTGTCCATCACCATTGCAAATAAGAAAGGGCTCAGAGCTGATCCTTGATGTAACCTCACCTCCACCTTAAACACATCCATCAGTCCCACCGCAGACCTCACCACTGTCACACTACGCTCGTACATATCCTGTACCACTCTTACATACTTTTCTGACACTCCTGACTTTCTCATACAATACCACAACTCCTCTTTAGGCACCCTGTCATATGCTTTCTCTAAGTCTACAAAAACACAATGCAACTCCTTCTGACATTCTCTGTACTTCTCCATCAACACTCTCAGAGCAAAGATCGCATCTGTAGTGCTCTTTCCTGGCATGAAACCATACTGCTGATCACTAATCATCACGTCCCTTCTTAACCTTGCTTCCACTACTCTTTCCCATAACTTCATGCTGTGACTGATCAATTTAATCCCTCTGTAGTTACTACAGCTCTGCACATCACCCTTATTCTTAAAAATCGGTACCAAAACACTTTTTCTAAATTCCTCAGGCATCCTCTCACTTTCCAAGATTTCATTAAACAATCTGGTTAAAAACTCCACTGCCATTTTACCTAAACACTTCCGTCCTTCCACAGGTATGTCATCTGGGCCAACAGCCTTTCCATTCTTCATTCTCTTCATAGCTATCCTTACTTCCTCCTTGCTAATCCATTGTACTTCATGATTCACTATCCCTACATCATCCAACCTTCTCTCCCTCTCATTCTCTTCATTCATCAACCCCTCAAAGTACTCTTTCCATCTCCTCAACACACTCTCATCGCTTGTGAGTATGTTTCCCTCATTATCCTTTATCACCTTTACCTGCTGCACATCTTTCCTAGCTCGGTCCCTCTGTCTAGCCAATCGGTACAGGTCCTTTTCTCCCTCCTTAGTGTCCAACCTTTCATACAACTCTTCATATGCCTTATCCATAGCCTTCACCACCTCTCTCTTTGCCATGCACCTCATCTCCTTATACTCCTGTCTATTTTCTTCATCTCTCTGACAATCCCACTTCTTCTTCTCCAACCTCTTTCTCTGTATACTCTCCTCTACTTCCTCATTCCACCACCAGGTCTCCTTGTCGTCCTTCCTCTGTCCAGATGTGATACCAAGCACGTTTCTAGCCGTCTCCCTTACTAGCTCTGCTGTAGTTACCCAGCTATTTGGTAACTCTTCACTGCCACCCATTGCCTGCCTCAACTCATCCCTGAACTCCACCTCACAATTACGCTTTTTCAATTTCCACCACTTGATCCTTGGTGCTGTCCTCACACTCCTCCTCCTCTTCTTGATAACCAACATCATCCTACAAACCACTATCCTATGCTGCCTAGCTACACTTTCTCCGGTCACCAGTTTACAGTCTCCAATCTCCTTCAAACTGGCCCTCCTACATAAGATATAATCCACCTGTGTGCATCTTGCTCCACTCTTGTATGTCACCCTATGCTCCTCCCTCTTGTTAAAATATGTATTCACCACAGCCATGTCCATCCTTTTCACAAAATCCACTACCATCTGACCTTCTGTATTTCTTTGTTTAACACCATACCTACCCATCACTTCCTCATCCCCTCTGTTCCCTTCACCAACATGCCCATTGAAATCTGCTCTCACCCTTGGGTGCAGTCATCACCACTTCATCCAATTCACTTCAAAATTTTTCTTTCTCATCCATTGCACACCCAACTTGTGGAGCATACGCACTAACAACATTCATCATTACACCATCAATTTCCAGCTTCATAAACATCATTCTATCCGACACTCTTTTCACCTCCAAAACACTCTCAGCATACTGTTCCTTCAGAATAACTCCTACGCCATTTCTCCTCCCATCACACCATGATAAAACAATTTGAACCCACCTCCGATACACCTAGCGTTACTCCCCTTCCATCTGGTCTCTTGCACACACACTATACCAACCATCCTTCTGTCCATCATATCAGCTAGCTCTCTCCCTATACCAGTCATACTGCAACATTCAAAGTTCCGACCCTCACTACCATAGTCCTAGCCTTTCTCCTCTCTTCCTGCCTTCGGCCATGTCTTCCACCTCTTCTCCTCCTTCGGCCAACAGTAGCCCAATTTCTGCCAGCACCCTGTAGGCTAACAGTACTGGTGGCGGTTGTTATTAACCCGGGCCTCGACCGATCCAGATGTAGTAATTTACTAAGTGAATACACCGGACCATTTCTAAAGACAAAGACAAAACATGAATACAGTACATTATTTAAAGTTAAGAAAAAAAAAGATTGGGACATATTTGTAGCTGTTGTTTAATACAAAAGTTTGCTCTGTAGCTGCTCATTGAGGTAGCACTTATGAGTATGACTGATATCATTTGCAGGTCAATTTACTTTTACTAAAATCTTGCAATGACCTGTGTAAGGATTTTGTAGCTGCAAAGGCTTTAGAGTTTTAAGGTAATGAAATCCACAGTGAAGGATCACGAACAGTGAAGTATTGTCATTTATATGGAGTTTAATGCATTATATATAACCATTCTGTTTTCTACTTGTATATAGCCAACATGTGAGTTTTCACTCCTTATTTTTGTATACTTCATATGCATGCTATTTGATTATTTTCTTTTGATTATGCCTAAGTATGTTTTTCAAAAACTTTTTTATTTCTCAAACTCACTTTGGGTAGTTTAAAAATTGTAATCACATGATTACAATCAGTGATTGAGGTCGGTATAAAATGACTGTGGTTGATATAATGGTTAAGGTGTTTGATTCAGAAGCAAGGTGCAGGGTTTGATTCTCACCTTCGGCAGAGAAATTAGCTAGGCTTATAATGGCCTATTAAGTTAATATGGTGAGAGTTTGGTATAATGGTTAAGGTGTTTACTTTACAGACACAAAGTGAAGGGTTTGATTCTCACATGAGGTAATTGGCTAGGGTTAAAATGACCCAGAAGGGCAGTTAACCTATATTAACTATGACCATGCTATGTTGTTGTATTTTATGTTTTAACATGTAAACATGGAGCTTTTCTCCCCGGGTATCCACTGAAAAGGGCTTATACCCAGTCAGTCTATCCAGTCAACAAATGTAAATAAATAAATACATAAATAAATATAGTAAGACTGAACAGAAAGCAAGGTAATGGGTGTAGCATTCTACAAGGATCAGGAAAAGTAGAGAATGTGCACAGACATAGAACAGCAATTAAGTCTGAGAAGCACATACTTCACAGAGCAGGCAGTGTACATGGTGCCATATCCATCATAAATCACATGGAATATGTGCCTGGTAGTAGCATGGACATACCAAAGCAAGTTGTGTACATGGTATGGTGGTGGCTTAGCCATCAAAAATAACACAGAATATGTGCATGGTAGTAGCCTGAACATACCAGAGCAAATTCTGTACATGCTATAGTGGTAGCATGCACACTACAGAGCATGAAGTATATACTCCAGGGTGGTGGCATGCATCTCACATAATAATGTATGGGGTATGGTGGTGCTGCGCACTAAATCACAGGTCTGGCAGTTAGTGCAGGGGATTAAAGCAATGAGATATTAGTGAGCTGCTTCCTCTGGTACGACAAGGTTTGATTCCCTCAGCCTTCATTTACCTACTGTGTGACCTTGAGCAAGTCACTTAACTAGGCAGTGTTTTGGGGCAATTGTTTAGTTGAGTTAGGCTCCTCAATAGGCTCCTAGACTCATGCCTAGTAACCACTTGTAAACCTGTGGACAGAGCAGATAGTGTACATGGCATGGTGTGGTGCTGACATGTACATTACAGATCAGTGTAGGTAATGTGTACACTACAGAGCATATAGTTTGTGCTGCATTCTGTTGGCATGTAAAGCACAGAGAAGATTGTGTTTGGGCATGCTAGGAACATGTACATCACAGAGCAGATGGTGTATGTTGCATGATAGTTTCATGCTCATCACTATGAAGATACTATATGTAGCATGGTGTTGACATGTACATTACAGAACAGATACTATATGTGGCATGGTGATGCTAACATAGTAGCATACACATCACAAATCAAATAATGTATCTGATGTGGCAGTGGTCTGTATTATGTCACAGAGCAGGAAGTGTACGTGACATGGTGGTAGCATGTACATAACAGAGCCAGTCACAGAGCTGATAATGTTTGTGGTGGCATGCACATTGCAAAGCAGATAGTGTGTTTACCATGGTGGTAGCATACACATCACATAGCAGATAGTATACACAGCAAGGTGGTAGCATGTACACCACAGATAGTATGTCCTGCATGGTGGTAGTAATTACATCACAGAATAGACTGTGTATGCAGCATGGCAGTGTCATACACATCACTGAGCACTGTATGTGGCATGGTGGTGACATATACAATACTGAACGGATAGTGCACACGACATAGTGGTAGCATGTATTCCACAAAAGATATAGTATACATTGAATGGTGGTGGTGAACATGCTGCATTTTAGTATTTTTTATAGTAATGCAGCAATACTCAACCAGTGGACAAAAAGTAATGTAGCACACCTCATTAGCAAATGTCTGCACTAGCTTAGTATTTGAGGTAGGTGTAGAAACGATTACTGGTACATCCTATTCAGTTTAGGAAATAAAATGTTTGAATATGTATCCAGCATAAGGTACTCACTAGAAGGTGAGAGGTGAAGCAGGACAGGAGAAAGGAGTTTGGGCAGAAACAGAAGAGAAGCAACAGAATGGGCACAACTTTGACACAGGTGACTAAGAAAGAGAGGATGGAATCACAGAAGACAAAAAAGAGTGGTAGTGGGCAATGAAGGTAGACAAAGTGTGGGTGACAAAGAGACAGGGCATTTCCATGTGATGAGCACAGGTGGAAAAGGGACTTCTGCAGTGCTACAAATAGGAGGAGTAACTTTAAAAGAGAGAGTTGGAGAGCTATAAAAGTGAGACATGCAGGGATACAGCAGGGGAGGTAGATGAAGAGTTCTAATAGTCCAAGACTGCGGTGCACAGGGGCAGCATACTGTGCCTTTTAAGGGATTGATTTCTTGCATTTAGGGGGTCTGCAATTACACTTACAGAAGTAATGTATAAAAAAGTATGGAGAAACTGAGGATTTAGGCACTAAGAAATGTCATAATGAAAGCATTGCATAAATATAAAGAGCAATGGAATACTATACACAGATAGATGCTTACTTTTTATGATATGTAAATCACAGTTACACGCATGCTAATTATGTTACCAAACTGGCTTTTTTTGCTTGCTACATTATCACATGTATTAAAACAGCAGCACTTAAACTGTAATTCTGTCTCATTAGAAAACCCTGTTATACATGGTCTAAGGGTGTCATATTAATAAGGCAGAGACCAAGGGCTGTAGCAGTTGCAGGGGAAAAAACATCGATCCTCCTGTGCTTTTGAGAGTGTACCAATGATTTAGGTTGTACTGCTTTAGATTAGCACTGAAGAAACCATCTTATCACTGACAATTGTGCATCCTTGAAAAAGTCTGTCCTTCATAAATGGATTACTCAGCACTTGTGTTGATGGATTAAATCTCCACTGACATGTGGCCTGAGGGTGTGAGAAGGGATGAAATGTTAAAACTCAAAGCAACATCAAGGGCCTATTACTCAAAACATTAATCTTGCAGCCTGTGTTCCCTGGGGAACAGGGATGAATTACACTGCAGAAATCCATAACCATAGTGCTGCCCACAAATGCAAGGAACAGAGTGTTAGACAGATTGTATATGCTGTTTATTTCTACCACAATTAGTACAAGTATACATAAACATTGCTGTTTATCTATGCTTTAATAACTGCTTTCTCAACTGCATTCACTGTTGTAGATGTAGCCCCACACATAATACTTTTTTTAGCGGAGGTTGGAGATGTTGAATCAACCTACACTAGACAATGCATGTGTCCATATTAGTATTCTATAGAGCTCAAGCTAAATTTAAACCAGTAAATTTACATCCAATCTGCTGCCTGTAGTTGAGGTATTCAATTCACATACCATAAGAGCCATGGGGCAAACAGCTATGGGAAATAAATGGCTGTCTCATTAAAATAGTCCAGTTTCTAGCTGTAAGTCAGAAACTGCCTACTTTTAAAAACTATGTTTGTTGTAACACAGATTGCTCAACGTTGCCGCACTGAACTTTTTACAGTCTGCTCATGCATGATGACTTGAAAAAAGATTTGTAATATTTTGCATATCTCTTTTAACGTAAAGCAAGGATAAGACTGAAGCAAAAGTGATACTGTAAAGCTGTCAGTACAAGCATGTCACAGCAGCCTGTCACGTTAAAGATCCAGCATGGTATGTATGAAGTACGATACCAGAACCAAAATGATGAAACAGTTCACTATTAATTGCACATTATTATTACATCAGTGACAAACTTGCTTCAAATGCCGATATGTATCAGGAGTTAGTGAGTGAAAGAAAACTTTAGTGTCTGGGATGAAGGTCAATCTCTGTAGTGTTGAAGGATAGTAGGCCCTGCCACAGTCACCTGTTGTGATAGCTGGTAGGCCCTGCTACAGTCACCCATCATGATAGCTGGTAGGCCCTGCCACAGTCACCTGTTGTGATAGCTGGTAGGCCCTGTGACAGTCATCCATCATGATAGCCCGTAGGGCCTGCCACAGTCACCCATCATGATAGCTGGTAGGCCCTGCCACAGTCAACCATCATGATAGCTGGTAGGCCCTGTCACAGTCACCCATTATGATAGCTGGTAGGCCCTGCCACAGTCATCCATCATGATAGCCCGCAGGGCCTGCCACAGTTACGTATCATGATAGCTGGTAGGCCCTGCCACAGTCACCCATCATGATAGCTGGTAGGCCCTGCCACAATCATCCATCATGATAGCCCGTAGGGCCTGCCACAGTTACCCATCATGATAGCTGGTAGGCCCTGCCACAGTCACCCATCATGATAGCTGGTAGGCCCTGCCACAGTCACCCATCATGATAGCTGGTAGGTCCTGCCACAGTCACCCATCATGATAGCTGGTAGGTCCTGCCACAGTCACCCATCATGATAGCTAACAGTGTTGGTGCACATGGTTTCAGATTGATTGTCTCATGCCGGGTGTTAAAGGAAAATAAAGTCAGCTGTTTTGGATTATAGTAACTTTCTGCAGTTAGGCAGGATGGCAGATCATTTTGTAGCTCAGCTACAGGATAAAGTGCTGCTAGAAATGGCAGGTGCTGATTAGAAGCAGGGTAGAAATTAATTCTGTACACAAAAACAAGTACTAAAACCAGTTCTATCTATGCTGGTGTAACAAAGAAAACAATGAAAGCATCAACAAAAGGCTGCTAACTCCTCTGAGGTAATGCTGAAATCACTTGTTATTTTTCAGGTCTTTAAATGCAGTGGAATAAGGAACAACTATCACACCAGAAGATATCTAACACAGATGTACAACCCTTTATGTGAGTCATCTGGAAGAAACTGTTAACCATGTGGAAATACAAGTCAGGAGACACAAATGTCTATGACAGGATTTGGGATGTTACTTTTACAGACTGGAGATGTAGCAATTACTAATCATTAAGGCACACCACAGCTAGTGTTTGCTAGTGCCACATTTTTCCTCACATTCCACAGCTAGTGATTATCAGTGTCAAATGTTTCTCACACACCAGATCTAGACTTTGCCAGTTCTAAATGTTTCCTGACAGACTACAATTAGTGTTTGCCAGTGCCAGATGTTTGCACACATGTCACAACTAGTGTTTATCAGTTCCAAATTTCCAAATGTTTCCTCACATCCCATAATTTGTCCTTGCTTTTGCCAAATGTCTCCTAATATACCACACCTGCTGTTTACCAGCACCAAGTGTTAACTAACATATCACAGCACGTCTGCCAATGCCAAATGTTTCTCCACATAGCACAGCTAGTGTGTATCAGTGCCAACTGTTTTTCACATCCTATGTAATAAAAGGAAAATATACCGGACTTTGAGGCACTATTAACTAACAAACCACAACTTATTGAATCACAGTGCTTTCAGGCGATACTCTTCTTCAGTGTGAAAAGCAAACTCATTTAACAACTTCATTAAATAATTAAAATTAAAGATCACATGACAAACAGCCTTCCAATTAAAATATAACATTAATTATCAATATTATAAAGTGCTAATGTAACTGAAATTCTAAAAGCAGTATAATCCAGCAAAAATAGTATAATATAATAAAATATTCATTTCAAAGACATCTGTTTTAACTTTAAAACAGGCCTTATGCTGACTGCAACATTTATACCAGGATCACAGTCAGCCTGTAAACAAATGATCCATTCATACTTCTTCACTTGTAAAGTGGTATTGATGTCACCACCCTTTTTATTTCTACAAATAACTTCTATTACCCTAAAAAATAAATTCATGGTCTATACCACATTCCATTTCATGTTTGGCAAGAGCATTTGTACTTATATTTCTTCGCATATCAGAATGATGTTCTATAATCCGGTCTTTCAACCTTCTGTTGCTCTTACCAATTTAAAATTTTGTGCATTTCTTGCATGTAGCTAGATATACTATGTAAGATGTATTGCATGTAGCAAAACATTTAAAAACAAAACATTTTCTAGTTTTAGAGTGAATACAATTATTCTCAGAACATATTTGCAGCACGAACAATTATAACAAGGGACCGTACCAATTTTATTTGAAATTGTCCTATTAGTATTTCCATTTATAACCTCATAACATTGATGTTTCTTTAAATTTGAACAATTCCTATAAGCAAAACCAGGTCTATTGCCAACAAAACTTTTAAGTTCAGGTAAGACATCAAGAATACTCCAGTCATTAAAAATAATTTTCTTAACATCATTTGTTCTTCTGTTGAAAGTAGTAGTGTACCGTAAATAATTATTTCTATTGGCATCAACAGAAACAATGCCATTATCCATAAAAAACGGCCTTGCTAATTAATTTCTTTCATTTAAAACCTCAGATCTAATATCATTCAAAACTTACTATCATAACCGATCTCTCTAAATTCCTGCACCACAGCATCCATCTGTTCATAACAAACTTGGTCATCAGTATTCAGCATGCTAACCCTTAATATTTGGCACCTAAAATACCCTTAAATGTATGTTTGGCATGCATGGTGGTTTTATGCAAATATTTATTCGCACTGATGTCTTTTTAATAAAATCTTGTGTTGATTTCATTACCATTTTTCATTAGATTCAGATCCAGGAAGCTAATTTCATATTCAAAACAGTACGTAGATTTTTCTCCACAAAAGACACACAGACACCTATGTTCCCATACCATTGTATACTTTGACAGGTGTCATAGAGAAAGTTGAGTTTTTAATATTTGATCTATTGATTACTGGTTTAATAACAGAGCCATTGTTTGAGTATTTTAAAGTCAGCAATCCCATCACTCCTATGCTATATAGTCTCCCCAAGATACACAAAGATCTTTATAGACCACCTATGAGATCTATTGTGTCCAGCAGGGGCTGGCTCACAGAACCGTTGTCTATTTTTGTGGAGAGAAATCTACGTACTGTTCTGAATAAGTGTGAAACTTTTTTAAAGGATACGAAAGATTTTCTCGCTTAGCTGTCTAGCCAACTTGGTAATATTAATTGTACGTGTTTCTTTGTTACATTAGACATTGCTTCACTCTTTACCGTGATACCCAATGAATGGGGAATAGAGAATGTTAGGTCTCTTTTACACACACACAATGTATCTAATGACAAGGGTAGACTGATATGCAGTCTTTTGGAAATCATTCTGGAGAACATGTGTTCATTTTCAATGAAGTACATTACTTGCAGAAGGTTGTCGTGGCTATGGGCACAGCCTGTGCAAATAGCTACGCCAACCTAACTCTGGTAGGATGGGAGACACAACATGTACTTACGAATGACAGATATAGCTCCTCAGTTGGTTGGTATGTACAGTTTGTGGACGATGTTTTTTTGCTTTGGAAAGGAACGGAGCATTTACTGTTGGAGTTTATTCAGTACATTAATAATACGAATGATTTTCTAAAGTTTACTTACAAATATTCAGCTACCAAGATAGACTTTTTAGATGTGCAGATCAACAGAGATATGTTAGACACTGTTACAACCAGTGTTTACAGGAAAAGTGTGAGAAAAAACAGTATCCTGCACAACAACAGTATGCATCCGAACCATACAAAATTGAATGTGCTTAAGGGGCAAGTTTATCGCATTATGCGTCTTCACAATAAAGAAACTGATTTGAACATTGCCCTAGCTTCGTTCAAAGAAGAGTTCTTAAGTGGGGGTTACAAGTGTAACACCATAGACGCACAGATTTCTGAAGCCTGGAAGGAGAGGATGGGTAGGTGTAGACCATTCTTTAGCACTGACTCTAGGACAGAGCTTGGTCAGACTTCTAATCTGATGGATGATGGTGGATTCACAAATAATACTGTTGGCACTAAACTGAGAATGTCTTTGACATTTGCCAGCAATATTAATATGGTATGTGATGTCATTAAGACAAATTGGGACATTTTATTAACAGTACCCGAGCTACGAGGTGTTATCAATAACAAACCAGATTTTACGTTTAGAAATAACAGATCTTTGAAGAAACAACTATGTTATAGACCTCTGAAACACAGCACCCATATGCAGTCAGAAAGAGTGGGCACATTCACATGTAGAAAATGTACAGCTTGTGCGTATATCTATTCAGGAGGTAATTTTACACACCCACAGCTAGGTTTTGTTATTAATATTGATTTTTATGTTGACTGCCATACCAAGAATTTAGTGTATTTTAGTTTTTGTATGACATGCTACACATATTATACTGGCAAAACGAACAGACCCTTTAAAGATAGGATTTCAGAGCATCTTCGTGACATCAGGAACTCTAAAGAGTTTAATGCCTTAGCTATGCATGTGATGGAGGAAGTCTGTGAACATAGGTTTAAGTTTTTTGTTGTAGAAACTTTACATGTCAATATTAGTGGGGGAGACCTCAATAATAGAACTGAATCTGTTGAGCAGAAGTGGATACTAAAACTACAATCTGATAGGTATCCTGGTTTAAACAGCAGAGTTTTGCTTAAACCATTTTTAAGAGCTAGACCATTGAAGCATTAGTAGGTTCTAATTAAGTTGAATTAGATGCCTTGTAGTTAAACACTTTTTATTAAGGTTTTTTATTAGGATTTTTGAGTTTTTAACTAAATATGTAAGCATGCTTTTTTATAAATGAGATGGTTATATTTATTCTTGTCTATCAGCCCAAGCATATCAGTAACCACAAGTTTTATATATATGTTTTTTGTACATTTGTATTTATTAATGCTAATTATTACATCACTCTTAAGCTTGATTTGCATTGGATGAAACAGGTTTAAATGTTGAGTAACTGCTGACATGCACTATTATGGTCTGATGAAGCGGAGCTTTGGTCCGTGAAAGCGCTTACCCTGGGTTCAGGCGCCTAGGCAGCGAGACATTTCCCTGTGGTACATTTTGGCTGGGGACACATGGCTGAAGTGACATTCAGCTGCAAAGAAATATGGCTGTTTGTAAATTCCCTGTGGGCAAAGAGAAGCACATACTGCCATGCCCACAGCTTTAATAACCAAATGCATGGAGGCAGAAGAAATAATGATTGTTGTGCTTAGTGTACAGTACATACTTGTGTGACTGGTCATGTAGAAGTGTGTTACAGCATGCAGAAAATCCTGCCTGGTTCTGTAGTCACATTTATGCTCCAGTATGCATTTTAGGTAATGTTCCCTAGACACTGTGAAGAGGGTAGTGGGACACACGCACTGATTATAAAGGCACTGCCCATTGTGCACTGCATTTTTACTGCCACTGACATGTCCTCTGGCCAGCCTGATGCTTATGCCTGCCATATTGCCTGCTGTCTCATGTTCCCTTGGGGGACCATGGACATTGTTTTCCCCCTGTGCATTTGGTTATTGAAGTTGTAGGTATGGCAACACATTCTTCTCTTTGCCCACAGGGAATTTGCAAACAGCCATATTTCTCTGCAGCTGAATGTAATTTCAGCCATTTGTCCCCAGTCAAATGTACCACAGGGGAAATGTCTCGCTGCCTAGGTGCCTGAACCCGCTTACCCTGTATATTTTCTGTACCAATTAAATATTTTGAGCTAAGCCGTGCTTGGAACCGTTGCTGTTGTTTTTTTAATATATCCATCATTTGACAATACAAATGTGCAAAGTTTTTAAAACACGGTATGGCCAAAAGCTCACCCTCCATATGAAGGATCTTTTCTTGCAGTTCAGTCTCTCTTTTACTAAAAAGTAAATTCATTAAATCCATATAATGAGCGCATGGCTTTAGATTCAGCTCCTGCCACCTTTTGATCAAAAAGGATTATGTATTTCATATAAATGAATTTTTGCAGGATGAGAATAATTTAAAAAAAATTAGTAGCTCAGATGTTTCTCATTGCATTTACCAGGTCAATGTGTCCATTTAGGAATTTCAAGTATGCCCTGTTAACCCAGTGATATATGTTCTACTAAAAATTCACAAGGATATACTTCAACCACCAATGAGGTCTATAGTATCTGGCCAGGGGATAGATTACAGAACTGATATCTTTACATCTTCAGTCTGTTTTTTGAATAATGTAAAAAGCTACAATCGTGATACTGGTGACTTTTTGTATAAACTATATGATTGGCATAGCTTTGGACAACATGAGCAATTTATTTTTGTTACATTAGATATTAAATCATTACTTACTATAATCTCGAATAATTTTGGTATCGATGCCATACGTGCATTTCTATGCATTCATAGTGAGCTGAATGGCAGGGAAATTGAGACAATATGTGTTACCTGAGATAGTTATGGTTAACAATGTTTTTATGTTTTAAAATTATTTGTACTATCAAATCTCAGGGATAGAGATAGGCATGACTACAGCTAATTTGTTCACCAATATTACTTTAAGTCAATGGGAAGAGCATTATATTTATAGTTGTCCACCTGAATTTATATCTAAGGTTTCCTTTTTGAAATGATTTGTGGATGATGTCTTTCTAATATGAGAATGTGAACAACTTTTGAATGTGTTTTTTTAATTTTTTGAATACTACAACTGATTTTTTAAAATTTTCATTTAATTCTTCTTAGTATGAAATTAGTCTCCTGGATATGAAGCTAATGAAAAATGATAATGAAATCAACACAAGATTTTATTAAAAAGACATCAGTGTTAATAGATAGTTGTATAAAACCACCATGCATGCCAGCCATACATTTAAGGTTATTTTTAGGTGCCGATATTAAGGGTTAGCAGGCTGAATACTGATGATCAAGTTTGTTATGAATAGATGGATGCTGTTGTGCAGGAATTTAGAGAGATGGATTATAATAGTAAGTTTTTGAATTATATTAGAGCTGAGGTTTTAAATGAAAGAAATTGATTAGCAAGGCCGTTTTTTATGGAAAATGGCATTGCTTCTGTTGATGCCAATAGAAATAATTATTTACGGTAATCTACTAAGAACAAATGATGTTAAGAAAATTATTTTTAATAACTGGAGTATTCTTGATGTCTTACCTGAACTTAAAAGTTTTGTTGGCAACAGACCTGGTTTTGCTTATAGAAATTGTTCAAATTTCTTTAAAGAAATGTCTGTGTTATAAGGATATAAATGGAAATAATAATTGGGTGATTTCAAATAAAATTAGTATGTTCCCTTGTTGTAATTGCTGGTGCTGCAAATATGTTCTAACTGAGAATAATTGTATTCACTCTAAAACTAGAAAACGTTTTTTTTTTAAATGTTTCGCTACATGCAATATATCTTACATAATATATCTAGCTACATGCAAGAAATGCATGACATTTTACATTGGTAAGAGCAACCGAAGGTTAAAGAGTATCACCTTAAAGCTTTGTGATTTAATAAATTGATCAATTAATAGTGTCTCAAAATCTGGTGTATTTTCCTTTTATTACATTTGATATTTTAACATGACTGACATTACCGTTATTTAGATCCTGTTTGTTGGTTTTGTTTTCTAAATCCCACAGTTAGAGTTTGCCAGTGCCAAATATGTTTTCACTTACCACATCTATTGTTTCCTAATATCAATTGTTTCCACACATACTCAGTGCAATAACGGCCATATCTATCTATGGGAAGGAAATGGATTAATTAGGTAGATCTGCTGAATGCATTATAGTGTCATCATTTTATTCTCCTTTTTGATGCATTCCCTCCAGGAATTATTGTGATCTTTTCTAAAATACAGTTCTGAAGCACTGGAATGCCTTGCAGTCCCACCACTGAGATGACATATTTAAAAATGAAACTGAAGAAGGACACAAAGCGCAAGATAGGTTAAAATGAGAATGTTATCTTAAAAATTAGAATTAGACTTTTAGCTTCGTGAGCCTGTAGGAGTAGATTTAAACAAACCACCACAAATTTGGCATTGCTTCATTTGTAGGGCTTTGATTTGCAGTGTAATATTTCTATGGCATTCATTAAGAATTGCAGAAACATGTAATATTCTTGTTTTCAAAAGTGACATGATTTTACAAGCATCTGTATCTCATTTAAAAGACAAGTAGTTGGGTATCAGGTAATTTGTTTGTGTATTTTTCATTTTTTATGAGGTAAATGAGACAGTTTTATATATATATATATATATATATATATGTATATATATATATATATATATATATATATATACACACACACACACACACACACACACACACACACACACATCATTTTCAATGAAAGCTTAGGTAGAAGACAGACATAAACATGCAGGTACAGAATTATGTGTTTGCATCAGTTTACAACTGCAGTCAAACATTTATCACATATAACGTATTAGCTGGCACTGGGGGATGTAATTCAGTGGTACAGTACTTAGTCTGTGTGTTTGAAAACCTGGGCTCAGTCACCCATCATTTTTGTGTAGATTAAGGTAATGAGCTGTTTCTTGTAATCCAGGGTTTGATGTCTTCAGCTTCCATTTATCTACTGTGTAACTCTCAACAAGTCTCTTAACCAAAGAATGCTCTGGAAGAAGTGGGGCATGCTTCATAACAGTTTCCTGAACTGCATGTCTACTAACTATGTGAACCTATAGAATGTGTGCAAGTATGCATCAAATTAGCTAATTTTGTGAAAAATAAAATATGTATGTATTTTAGAATTCTGTTTATTTAGTGCAGCAAACAGTATGGAGGAGCAAACCTCTTAACATCTTTGCCCAACAATTCTGGACAAGTCCAAAATAATGGGAGGGCAAAGGTCAAAAATCGGAAATATTTTTCAAATACTACTCCAATTCACTTGCATCAACATGAAGAGCAAGGTATATGAAACTAATGTGTGCCATTACTGACTGTAATCCTTAGTCATTTATCAGAAAATCAAACATTTTAGGAAAGAAGACAGAACTATGAAACAAAACGGAGAAATTGTGCTTCATCAGTGAAAGCTGACAGTAATGCAGAAAAGTCATTTTCAATTTAATTTTGTGTAGACTTGAAATAGTGTCTGATCTATCACTGCGTCTTCAGCTGTTGATCTCTTTTTTATCTTAGTTACCATAACAACAAGCTTGGCAACCTTATTTATGCCTTCTTTGCTTTCAGTTATGTTAGTTTTGTATCATGCAGCTTCAGCACAGTTAGAATGATTTCCTTTCCATGCAGAAAACAGCCGTAGCTCTCAATCTTCCATCTCCAAAATATGGGAAACTGTGGGGTAAGTGGGCAAAATGTGGAACACTTAATAATTACTAACAGCTTCAACTTGAAAGCTCATAGAATGGTTAAAATGTATTACGTTATTTTTACAAAAAAGTTCTTCTTTTAAACATCTTTATTAGACATGATATTTTTAATTACGCGACATAGGTATATATGCATTAATAGAGAAGAACGCAAACCATATTAACATTTCCTTTGTTATTTTCATGCTTTACATATTTTAACAATTTTTTTTTTTCACTCCAGCATTACATAACAATCGTATGATACCTCAATTACCCAGAACTGGGCTTTATCTGGAAATAATAATTGTGAAAATGAAGAACTCGAAAAGAATTATAAAAGCTAAGGAAGCTATACAAGACTCAGAATCACTGAATAACAACAAAGGAAATCATTAAGTGAGTCAGTAAATACTGTTGCACAGACAGAAATGTATCAGTATTCCTTGAGTAATGTGTAATGAAAAACACCTCACTAAATACTGACATAACTAAAACTGATAGCCACTCTGAGGTTCTTGTTCTAGATCACTATATTCTTAGACAGAGAATTTACCCCATTAGGAATTTAAGCAAACATAAGATCACAGTATGATCACTTCTGGGGTTGAAATTGACATAAATAACTGTTTATATAGACTACTCCAAATGAACCCAACTTATAAGAAAATTCTTATACAAGTTAGTACAAATGACCTTAAATCAGTACCGCTGATAATGGAAGCAGCTAAAGGTGAATTTCAGGAATTATGCTTAAGTGAAATTCTACCCACTACCAAGCAGTCTGATTATTCATACACCAACAGGCCTGTATTTGTGATACATGTCACGTCATTGTAGTCTGGTTTATAATATCACATTTGTACCTACTAGGAGGACTGCAGGCATAACTTAATATTATATCATCTTGACTGACTACACTGAAGCAAATACAGATCTGGATTTTGCTCTAGAAAAAATTATTGAAGTTATTAGACTTTTTTAGAGAAACAAAAGGAGGGGACCCTGTCAATATTACAACAAAAGGACTTGACAGTTTTCTGGGGTGTTATTCCTGTAATGTCCAGAGATTAATAAGCATCAGGAATTCAAAACTATACTTCAAATTAAAAATTATAAAACTGTGGCCATTACCGAGGCTTGGAATACTAAGGGTATGTGTTTTTATGGTTATGTTAAATATGAGTGTGTACAAGAAGCAGCAAGGGGGTGAGGGTTGCTGTTAACTCATGGCAGTTTAAAATCTTCTCTTCTCTTAACCAATAGCAAATTTGTGTGTTTATGCATTGATATTTACAATGTTTTCTTAGATAAGCTTCTAAGGGTGATATTAAATTATAATAGCCCCAGTCTTGATAAAACATCTCGCTGGCATTTTCTCAGGAATTTAGATATGATCACAACTGTGGGTGATACTGTACTCTTTGAGAACTTTAATTATTCTGGCATTAACTGGCATACTATTTATTCTAAAAGTAGTTATTCCAGTCAGATCTTAAGAATATCATGGTCTTCAACAACTAGTGCATAAAAATACTAGAGATAACAATATTTTATTGATTATACCAACAGATACAGTCAACAAAGTGCATAATGTTTCCACAGCCTTATCCCTAGGTACATCTGATCATCATTCTATTTAGTTTTCATGGTAGCACACAAAATTCAAGAAATATAATTTTAATAAAGATAATCATAATGTATTACATCAATTGCTGGATAATTTCTACTGACCATTTAAAAGCATTTGCTCTGACAGTAATTATGGCTAAATAAAGATTGAGCATATGGTGAAATAGAGTGCACAAACTCTTCTCTCTTATTGGTGGTTTACCAGCCTGAAATGATTAACAATGTTAGCAACTCTTCCAAAAGAAAAAATACAATAGGTATATTAATAACAAATTCTAGACAACTTCATATTATTTCACTGATTAATATAAATAACACTTTTAAGTTAATTGCTAATGAATTTAATTGATCATTTGTGAAGTCATGTAGACTGGAAGGCAAGTACAGACTTTTGATGTCAGGTTAATCCATCTTCGCCATGTCCTATTTTCGGTAATGACACCATACATGGAATTAAAAAGTCAGTAACCATGGAGCTTGATATGATTCTGGCAATTGTTATAAGTAACATAAGGGATACCATTGTACCAAATATTGATGTTTAACGACTTGTTATACTCTGGATCTATTCCCATTTCCTGGAAAATTTACCTTGTCACTCTAATTTATAAAAAGGACTCAATTGTTTAACTTCTATTATAGGTAAATGTTTTGAGAGGTGCATTTCCAAACTTATATAGTGTTATGCTAATCTTGAAATTTTGATCTATTTCGATAGCGGTTTTTGAAAGGTAAAGCTACCCTGACAAATCTCATTGAATTCTAGGTAAACACATCTCAGGCATAAAATGTAGAAATCTTATCTGGTGTAGTGTATTTGGACACGGTGAAGGCATATGATTCTCTCCCCCATCAGGTGATATTCAATGCTATGACTAAAGTTGGCATAAATCTCTGCATTAGGAGATGGATCATGTCATAGCTGGTTGATAGAATGCATGACTCCCTTCTAGTGAATGTTGGTGTTTCTCAGGGATCAACGTTGGGCGCCATTCTGTTCAACACTGTCTTTGTAGCTTTACTTAGGAAAAATCACTGTTGGACTAGCAAATATGCCAATGACTTAAAGATTTGTTTTTGATCACTTATCATAATGACATGTTAACTATTAATAATTATCTGTCTATCAGCTATTAGCCTCTGGGCTGAATTTATTGATTTAAAATGTATTTACTACAGAAAAATGTTTGGCAATATAGTTTGGTAAGCCTTAGCTTAATCACCCCACATATTTTTCCTCAACCATTTTGAATGTTTTTGAGAGCTATAACTACTTGGGAATCCTGATCACGAATAATTTCTCCTTTAGCAAGCATGTTAATGTAATTATGAGTAGAGCTATGTGACAACTCAGAGCAGTGTTAAAGAATTGTAACAGTAGGGACAGTTGTTGTCTGAATCTGATTTATCGTGCAATCCTGCATCCAGTTTTAAAGCATAACAAGCAAGAGCAAAGATGTTTCACAAAAGAACACTGATAGTGCCAGACATCTGTACTATAAAGAAAGATGTAAAGTATTAAACCTTTACTCTTTATGCTACAGCTATATTTGGGGGCAAATATTGTTGGCCTGCAGGGTATTTCATGATTCCTTTTTACAGTAACATAAAACTAAATCACATAAACATTTCCTTAAGGCATAACAACTTAAAATTAACTACACCATTAGTGAAAACTACTTGAAGACAAAATTCCATTAGTGTGAAAATTCTAGCATTATTGAATAAAATTCGTATAAAGATAAGAATGATAAATAATCTTACCTTGTTTAAGAAATAATTGGATAAATGGGTTGGGAATTTGATTTATGATCCCAGAGTAGTGAAATCAGTGTTCCTTGATGATCTCTGACCCTGAACACAGCCACTTAACTTATGAGGCTTATGTTACACTTTGAGGGGGTCCTCTAAAAGAAACACCTTCAGGCAAAGGCTGGACACAGTATAAAGTAACCATTAGCTTGGAGAAGACCTTCTTATATCAAGATCTTGGGCATAGCAAAAGAAAAGTAAATTAATCAGAACATTTCGTAAGATTCAATAAACTCTGTGTAGGCTTCATGCGAAGACTACATGGAGTTTACATGTTTGCGTGGTGAGCAGCAAAGCTTTTACATATTCATGCTACGCACCACATTTAAACATAAACAAGTGCAGTTTCATGTCTGGCAGCAGTGTTGCCAGCCAGGAAACTATGTAAAGGAACACAGATACACGGATGGCAAACCTGTTTACCTATGAGCAAACTAGGTTAGTGGGATTGCATGGAATGCCACAATGATCACCAGGGTTTATCATATAGCAATGAATATGGTCCAAACACATTACAGGATAGTGCAGACAGTGCAGAGTACTGCAGAATCCCATTCAAGGCACTCTGTACATGTACAAAAGTTGTTTAAATAATCTGTAAGGGTACATGGAGTGCCATTTAAAATAAACAGTCAGGGGAAGAGTGTGTACTGAATAGGGACACACAGATGAATTGTAGGAATGAACATAGGAAAAGAGGACAGGTAGAACATTGTAATGTACAGCAGATGAGGGCATGTAAATGGAAGATGGTTGTAGCAGGGACAAAAATCACATATCAACATGGTACAGTATAGACTGCACAATGAAAATGCATATTATGTGACTTTCAGGCAAGGTGAAGTAACAATGGAGAAGATGTCTTTGTGATATAAGCATCCTGACATGAACAATGGAGTGGACATTTATTAGGGATGTTACATACAATTGGGGTTGGGTGCATATTGTAAAGCTGTGTAACCTGATTCACCTGAGTATGATTATAATGTCAGCAAAGGTCTCAAGCAAGTGAAACACAGTCACAGGTTCATAGACATCAGTAAAAGCAGCATGCACAATCATGAACAATATCAGAATAATATCACTAGTCATGTCTCTGACATAACATATGTGATTCTGTGTGATCATAGATGGGTCTGCACGAACACACCTGTAAAACTGTTATGGCATGTCAGCAATCTATGAGGGTAATCAAGCACACTGTCCTGACACTGTAGCATCTGCTGGAGGTGTTAGGAGGGACACTGCTATACCTACAGGAACATTATAATCAATCCAGGCTAGTTGACTGGTGTGATTGGCATATATGTATATATATATATATATATATATATATATATATATATATATATAGCATAATTCAACTGTCACAAATGTAACCCATGCCATCAATGTTGTCAAACACTTGTGTATGTTCTACGTACGAAAACCTTGATGGGAGTTCTGCACCATCAGACAACAATGTTCATGCAACAAAAAGAATACCTAGGTATAACCAATAAGATGTGCCACAGCTCACCTCACTGTGGAAAAAGAGGTACACTTCAGTTACACATCAGTGGAAGATGTGTAGGGAGATACATGAAGAAGAGTGTATTGTACTCAAGTTATTGGTGTCACGAAGACTGTGTACTATAGAGATATTATGGCCTCTGATGTGGATGTCCTGCATATATTCAGTAGTTGTATTATATACAAGGGAGTATTCACCACTTTGACCACATGTTGGTAGACATTCCATATGCCATCTACTCCTGGACACAGGTCACATACCACTAGGTCTATAGGGGTGTGATGTCTACATTATCCTTGGGTTATGCATTTGTTTACATAACATGACAAATCCCCCATGGTTTTGTTTCATCTCATGTATTATCATGGCTGTGGCAGCAATCTTTGCTGTGTGTTGATACTGTCTGTGTTATACTGATATCACAGTTGAAGTCAATGTTTGCCCAGAGTTTGTAGTCTTCCAGACAGTTCTTTGGACACAGGATGTGCATGTCATTCTTGAAGTCTGTGACTTAAATAATGGACAGGAAAGGGCCTAGCACATGGCCCTGATATTCAGACCTGATCACTGGACTCAATATATAGGTCACTTCACCCATTCAACATACTTAAGTGCCATGTATGTGATCCAGTGGTCTACCCATTTGGTGATACATGTGTTTACGGCCACATCTGACAGTGTTGAGTGAATACCGCAGTGCGGATTTGTGTAAAATGCTTTGGCCTGGTCAGGTTCCACAGGATGATAGTGTTGTCATCATTTATGCACTCTTTGAGATGTAACAGACATGGATTTAGCATTAGCAACTTACACATGTCTTTTGCACACAGCAGGGATATTACCAGCTGACATTTAGAAAAAGTCCATGGTTACACATTGGTCTACCTCACAGATGAGAAGAGTCATGATGTGTCTATACATGCATGCATCAGATGTTGTCCCCCCAACTGAATTGGATGCATATTGATGTACAACCTTCTACAGGAACATATTCCATCTGGAGGGTGTGTCAAGTGTGTCTCCAACAGTGTCATGTAGGTATATGTTCTGAGTCACGATACAGGTAATCTGTGATGTTGTCACAGCCCACTGATTCTGTGTGATAGGCCTGGATGAAGATAAGACAGTACATACTGCCTATCTTGATCTGGCTTAGGGTTTGGACACAATCTCCCACTCAGGTATTGTTGAGAAACTCTCCCAGCTGGGGTTGAACCCCTTACAGCACTAGATGGTTAATCAACTGGCTCACTAACAGAACACACACTGTGAAAGTTGGTGAATCAACCTCTACCGGTAGAGCTGTCACCATTGGCATACCCCAAGGATCTGTGTTGGCCCCTTTACTGTTTGGAATCTATTTATCAACAGTTCAGGCTAAAGTATATGGCCTTTGGCTTACCATCTTTGCTGATTAGTGCATATTGGGTACAATCATTGAGTCCACCAATGATGTTAACATATTACAGGAGGGGCAAACATGGACAAAACATTGATGCCAAAGCCACAAGGTCTACAAATAAATGCAAACATGTGTCATTATATTTGCCTTCTGCAAAGTGTAATTTCCTGCTAATTCAAGCATTGACAATATCCCCCATATTCAAATCAAGTGGTGCAAGACCTGTGAAAGCAAGTACCTAGCAATCTGAATTTCGACCACCAAGTTTCCACAATGGTATGGAAAGGCTATATTGTGCACCTCATAAGTCAGACCAATATATCCAGATCTGAGTATGTTATAACAGCACTGTACTTGACCCTCATTAGAACACTAATAGAGTATAATTCTCCCTTTTGCATGTACCTCACCAGAAACCTGCAGCAGCTGGAGAGACAACAGACGCTTCTTACCCAGAAAATACAGGGCCTACACACTATGTCATGATGTATGTGGATAGACTGAAAGCCGTGTCACTGTAATCTGTATCGTATAGTATGAGGTGACTTGTGGCTGTCCTACAGGCCAGACTCTGACCCTGACCTGATGGAAATAGTGCACATCTGCAAATCAGCTATAGCTAATGACATTAGCAGAGTCTGGTAGAGGAAGATGGTAATAGCAGTGTCCAACAGGCTGGTGTAAAATTCACTCTCTAATGTCAAGCACGCACACACACACACACACACACACACACACACACACACACACACACACACACACACACACACACACCCACACACGCACAGACATGCACACACATGCCCCAATTGACTGCAGTGAGAAACAAAACCCCTACCTATCTAAGTAGATAGACTACAGACCTCTGTATTTAAGGGAAGGGCCACAGCTCAAGTCTGACTTGGAGAGTGCCAGACAACAGTTTATAGGTGATGACATCATCAGTATCTATTCAGGAGAAGGTGGTAATAGTAGTGTCCCACTGGTGTAAAATGCTCTCTCTAATGTCAAGATGTCATGTCCATGGGATTGGACTGGTAACTGCAGGATACACACTTATGCTCCTCTGACTAGACACACACACACACACACACACACACACACACACACACACACACACACACACACACACACACACACACACACACACACACACACACACACCTCCTGGTTTACTGCAATGAGAACAGGACCCTACCTATCTAAGTACACAGACAAGAGAACTCTGTATTTTACACAAGAACCATCATACAATTCTGACTTTTACAAGGCTGCAGGACAACTTATAATGGATGACATCAGCAGTGGATATTGGACAGAAGATGTTGGGAGGCCAGCATGAAATGGATAGCTAGCCATATCCAACTGTCAAGATATTAAAGTTCTGCATGTCACCAGATTGATGAGTGTGCAATATGTAGTATTTGGTTGTTGTGTTTCCAATGTGTAAGTAGACTTTAGGAGACAGATTTACAAACTATATGCAAACAGGTGTCCACATTACTACAAGTATTGGAAAATCTGAATGTGTATTGTCATTCTAAAGATGTGCATGGTATATAGGACAACATCTGTTATTTATTTATATGCTGTAGTAGATATATTTGCAAGCAAGTACTGAGAGACCAAGGTTGCAGTGTATGGGGGAGGTAACAGGTGGCTGCATCATAAATATGTGTCTTTTTCTTAAATAGTGCCTTCCTTTTGTTTGTGTTTCCATATATAGTTTCATGTCATGAACACTAAATGGACAGCAAACAGAAGTAATACATGGTATTGTCCACTTTGCATAGTGCACCACCATGCAGTGGGTTTGTGCAATGGTTGGCAAAGTCTTTGTGCATGTGAGATACACATTTCTACCACTTTTGCTGTTTGCACATATTTAAGCAGTGCACAAACGTGATCCTCTTTGCGAAAATTCTGAGAGTTCTCAGTGTTGAGGTTATGACGCAAGCCTGCAGTGCAGCTCACTCTGTGGCAGCAGGTATAAATGCATTGACACATTTCTTTTTGAGCCCAGATGATATAGGGTTTAAATCCAGATGTATGTATCAAATCCAGATGTATGTTGTTGTTGTTGTTTAATACTTTTAAATACGTAGTGATAATGCAATGAAATTATTCTTTATACTGCATTTACTGAGTGTTAGTGTGTGTTGACATAGCTCAGTGTGTTTAATCGGCATTGTGTGGGGGTAACCACACCAAAGAAGAGACGATCCCCTTGCTTGGCATTGGTGCTCAATGTCAAACTGAGTCCAAAAAGAGGCCAAAAAGTGAAGGCTCCATTGTTTTTTTTTTTTTTGTTACTTATGTGTGCTGTGTCTGATTCTATTTTTGACCCAATTATACATGTGAAACTGGGGTAGACAGGACAGTGGTGAAATGGGGGACAAGCAGGGGGAAGAACAAGGGGAAGGCAATATAGGAATGTGCAGGAGGGAAGTAGGGAAGAACCATAGCTGTCTATTTCTTCAACAGTGTAAAATGAAAATATGTACAGAATATTAGATTAATTTGGACTGTCACCTCCACAAAGAGAGGTAACAACAATGCAATCAAGTTGTACAGCCAATTGGACCAGATCAAGTGTGTCAAGAAGACATGTGTGTGAAATGGAGAGCTATGTATGGGATGATATATACATTTTTTGTGGGACAGGTGCCCCCCATTTTTTTTAATTCAGTAAGAGAAAAATGGTGGGTAAGGAAGACTGGTATTTCTGGGTTAGGTAAGTTGCGTAGGTGAGCAAGCAAATGCAAACAGGACAAGCAACACAAGACACAAGGATGGTGAGGGACATGAAAGGTTGGGAGACACCATGACTGGGGAGAGGGAGGGGACAATGCAAGCCCATGCCTATGAAACATGGGGACAGTGAAAATCTAGTCCTCACCCATAGGACTGTCATCACAGTCCCCTTAGTCCATTGGCTGCTGGAGTGCTGCTGGAGTGCTTTATGTCTCCTCCTCCTATGTACCATGAAGGAGAGCAGCCTCTCCATCTGGAGTAGGTGTACACCAGTGGTGATGTGTATGAACTAATGCACCAAACCTGGCATCTCCTGATGAAATCCCACCTATGCTAATACTGACAGAGGGTATCACAACACCAGCTGCTGGGGTAGTGCTACCTGAGGGTGCAGGTAGTGCTGTGGCAGCAGAGGCAGTACTGCTAGGTTGGACTACAGTTTGCTGGGCATCGGTGCCAGAGCTGGTGAAGTAGGGGCCGGCTGAGTCACTGGGGATGGCCTTCCTACCTGTGCTGTGAATAATTCTGTCATTTGTTACAGATGGATGACATGGAGACATTTTTGATGACATACAATAGAAAATAAAAAAAAGAGATAAGAGTTGAGGTGAGAGAAAAAAGATAACACTAGTGCCATCATATCTGACATACAATGCATTATCACAATAATACAAGTATTTTATCTGAAGTTTTACATTTAAGTATACTTCGTGACAACTACAAACTATGATTACGGATTGCTCAAAGTAATCCTTGAAATGTGCAGATACTGTATATATGCTTGGTCCAATTATACAGATTACAGTTAACAGGAGAACATTTATGCCACTTGTGTAGAATTTAATTTATGTAATATTATTAAAGTATTGCAGTATTGTATAGTTGTTAACTGTGGTACTTGAACCCACAACCTCTGACAACAGTCTTACACTTGACTCCTAAAGTTGGTTTATGCTACAGACTGATCCATGCATACTTGCTTTTACAGTTAGGATATGCATGCCTACTTTGCTGCTACTGTATAGAAAAGAAAAACATTTTCTTTAAATTTAAAAACTACAATAATACTTCTCTTGTGCTACATACATAGCACTTGCGTCCCTCAGTCTCTGTAGATGGTCAGCATGGGCCTGCCTATTTGCAGTGTTTCAGAATTAGTAATAAAAAGAAAACAAAGGAAGAGAAGAGCTTTATGCATACCAGTCTTGCCTATATTTAGGTTTCTTAGTATTGTAAATTCTGTTTATTAGCATACTTACACAATTGTGGGATGTTGCTAGTTTGAAACTCATACATCCACTCTTTGAGTGTATCCTACTTGCCTACATTCTTCTGCAGTGCATGGGATGCCAGCTGCACTGGACACAGCCTTGGCTAGAATATTCCAAGCCTCAGACTTGTATTGGGAGCCAGAATAGTCTACAACAAATGTTTCTTTCGATGCTGGCCCCAATAAAGGCTGTCCCTCCTTTTGTTCCCCTTTTCAGAGGAAACCAGTGTATAGCCAAACTCCACTAATTAAATGGCCAAAGAACCAGTAAATCAATGAGTTGGAAGGCCAAATGTATTAAAACACACAACAAAATGACACAAAAAACTGGATTAAGCGCTTTCATCTCCCCTCCGGAGACTTCATCAGAATCAAACTGCAGCTTACTTTACCCATTAAAATAGTTATCCATCATCCCTCATTGGTTATCTAATTAACTACATAAGCTATCTAATTAATTAGTTAAATAGTTAAATAATAATTGATACTTTTACATTCACAACATATATAAGAAAAAAACATTTAAAAAGTCATCATTTAAACATCATTATTTAAAACATGTTCAAAACTCTCTGTGTGAAGATATTATAAATAAATATTACAAATTATTTTCTAAAGATATGTTTGTATATTTTCCTAGCACCATATGACAATACAATAGCAGCATAACATTCTAAGATACTACCAACTAGACATATATATCTATATATGTATGTGATCTCTATATATAAAAAAAAATTCTAAAAAATTCTATATATAAAAAATTCTATATATAAAAAATTCTAAGATAATTCATTCATTTGATCTTTTTGGGTTAGAAGCTAACAGTTTGAGGGCTGGGGTAATGCAGATATGGTCATTTAACTCTAAGTTGTTACATGAATCTAATCTCAGCTGCCAGACCATTTCTCAATACTCCGATTTAGTTTCCCAATCCCCCCCCCCCCACTGTGTTTCACCTCTTCCACTACACAAAATTTATAGTCATCTTTGTCACATGCTAAAATGTGTCTTTATAGAGAATTATTCTCATTTTTTCTGGTTATGTCATACATATGTTGATATATGAGTTGTCTTAGTTTGGCTCGGTTTACCCTATGTAGTATGCCCAGCATGATGTAAGATAAGCAAGGTGTACTACCCCTCTGGTGTAGCAACTAGAATATGTCCTGCTTTTAAGTTTATATGAAATGCTGGGCATACATAAATCTTTAGATCCTGCTATAAAGGGACATTGGGAACATCTCCCACATTTAAAGGTACCCAGCTTGGGGCTTGCCTCTCCCTTGTGTTTTCCCTTTTTCTTTTCTAAAATTTCTTTTAAATTATAGTTCCTCTTATAACTATATCTGAGGGGTCTCTGGAAAAAGTCCACTTTGCTAGGCATTCTTTTAAACATGTCCCACATGTCATTAATGCATTTCATAACTCACCCTATATTCGAGTAGTGGGTTAAAACTAAACATGGCATCTGGGGTAAAACTGATTCAGTACCCACAAATTTCCTTCTGCTACTTACTATTTCTCCACTAGTAAGCAGAGTTAGGTAGGTAGTCCCCCATCCCTTAACTATGGAATATTTAATGGTGTTAATTAAGCTATCTGGATACCCCCTTTCTCCAAATAGTGTATGTACATAATCAATTTCTTTTAAAAAATCTATTTCATTAGATGTCATCCTGGCTATTCTTACCATCTGTCCCTTCACAATATTACGTTTTAGGAAATATGGACGGTCGCTATCGTAGTGTAAATAGGAGTTGGAAAAACACTCTTATCCTGTAAATGTTAGATCTAAAACTATTGCTGGTGTAATCTTTAGTTAGTCTAACATTCAAATGGTGAGTTTCATCCAGCCCTATCTCATAAGTGAATTGTAAAAATTCAGTGGTGTGATTCAAATATTCCATGAAAGGGGGAATTAATACACTAGGTCCTTTCTATAAAATAAATATGTCAGCCAGGAAACTGTAATAACTATGTATGTGTTTATAGTATTTAGATGTAAAAACAAAATGTGTCTCCCAGTATAACATTACAACATTTGCATAGATGGGGGCACAGGAAGACCCCATGGCAACCCCATCCATTTGATGGTACAATTCCCCTTGAAAATAAATATAGTTATATTTTAACACCATTTCCATATTCTCCAATACTAACCTAAAGTCATCTGGTGTCAAAAACCGAATTCAACCAACATCTTTATTATTTATTTATTTATTTAAATTTGTTGACCGGGAGTGTCCGACTGGACGTAGGTCCATTTTCAGCGGAGGCCCGGGGAGAAAAGCTCCACAGTAAAATAAACAGACAGTAGTTACATTGGATTACATAGCGATTAACAATTTAACATAGCAATTACTTACAACATATTTACAGATGAAGAACATAGCACATCAGTAGACAACTAGAATCTTTATCTGTGAAGTACATAACAGACATTAACAAATGTTACAATAAGAAGTTCCTGCTGTATAATAAGTACTAGGCTTATGAGCATCTGAGCTTGCTATAATCAAGGTAGTTAGTGGAGTGGAAAGAAAGGTAGTGGTTGGATGGGGTGGATGATATTAGAGTGGGAGTTGCAAGGGCATAGCCAGCATGTTTTTAGGTGCGCTTTTAGTAAAGTTTTGAAGTGGGTGCATGATGGTACGGAGGTAATTGTGGGTGGGAGTGAGTTCCATAATTTGGCTATGGTGCAAGAGAATAGTGCTTCACCAGCAGAGTTATTGGCTTTAGTGATCTGCAAGTGATTTTTGTTGCTGGATCTTAGTGGTCTGGTGGTGCGATAAGAGTTGGAGTAGATTCTGGAGGGATGGGACATTTAGTGGATGGTTTACTAGTTTGTGGGCGAGTGAGAGTTGAAACCACTGAAGGAGGTGAGGGAGTTCAAACCAGCCCAGTTCAGCAAGTGAGAGACAGTGGTGACTACGGTAGGATGCTCCTGTGGCGAATTTGGCAATTTTGTTGTAGCAGGTCTCTAGCTTGTTTAGATCACATTGCCTTAGGTTGGTATATATTGGAGAGGCATAAAGTAGGGTGGAAATAAGGTGGGAATTTGCTATTGAAATCTTTGCTGCTTTGGTGAGAAATTGCTTATTTCTGTATAATGCTCCTAGTTTTTTGTGGACTTTTTTATGGTCATGGATATGTGAATGTCAAATTTTAGTTTATTGTCTATTTCCACTCCTAGCAATTTGGTGTGTTCAGTTGGGTATATAGTGGTGTTGTCTTTTGCTGTGATGTTAAAGTGAGAGTTGTTTTGAGTATGTTTGGTGGGTTGGAAGATGAGTAGTTTAGTTTTGTTTGGGCTGAGTATTAATTGGGCATTGGATAACCATGTTTCAACAGAGGAAAAGGCTTCCTGTGTGACATTTTGCAGTTTGGGTAGGGACTGGGCTGAGCAGATGATGTTCGAGTCATCTGCGTATTGTATGAGTGTGCCATGTTTGGTGGCAGAGGCTAGATTATTGGTGTAAACAGAGAAGAGTAGGGGTCCAAGGATGGATCCTTGGGGAACCCCTATGGAAACAGGTAGTTGGGGAGATATGTCATTCTGCCATACAACGGATTGTTGGCGGTCAGACAGGTAACTCTAAAACCAGTTGGTGGCCGATTGTGAGAAGGATAGGTTATTGAGGACAGAGATAAGTTGTTTGTGTGGGACCACGTCAAATGCTTTAGATAGGTCTAGGAAAGTAGCAGAGGAGAGATAGCCATTGTTTTTATGCTGAAGGATAGTGTTAGTAAAGGAGAGTAAGGCAGTGGTGGTGCTATGGTTTGGTCGGAAACCATGCTAAGTACTGGAAAGGAAGTTGTTAGTAAGGAGGTAGTCTGAGACCTGAGAGTGTATGCATCTCTCTAGTATTTTGGAGAGTGGAGAGAGAATAGCTATGCGGTGGTAATTGGTTAGTTCTACGGAGGGTCCGCCTTTGTGGAAGGGAATTATATGTGATACTTTCCACAGTGTGGGAACGTAACTTTCTGACAGAGATCGGTTAATCAAGATGGATACTGGGTAGGCCAGACATCAGCTGCGATTTGTAGGTATTCACTTGGGAGGTTGTCTGCTGCTAATTTGGTGGGTTTAAGTTTAGTTAAGAGTTTTTTTATGTTAGAGGTAGGTACAGGAGAAAAAGAGAAGGCAGTGGGGAGATTACTAGTTGAAGGTGTGAGTTGGAGTGGAGGGGGGTTGTGTTGTTTAGCTAGTGATAGTATGGTTTGTGTGAAGTGTGTGTTGAATGAGGTAGCAATATTTTCTGAGGAGTGAGGGATGTTAGGAGGAGGGGTACTGACTTTACCTGGGTGGAGGATGTAGTTTATGGAGGACCAGAATTGTTTGGGGCTGTGTTGTGAGGAGTCTAGGGCAGACTGGTAGTACTGAAATTTGACCTGTTTTATTAGCTTTTTGACTCTATTGCGTAGTTCTAGGAATTTCTGTCTAGCTGAGGGGGTTTTAGTTTTCCGCCAGTGCTCCCAGGCTTTATCCCTGTTTTTCATTTCTGACTTAGTGGCTTTCTGTAGCCATGGGGAGGGTTGTGCTTTGGTTCTGGAAAATCTTATGGGGGCTTGGTAATTAAGGATGTTCAGGAAGGTAGTATTAAAAAATTCAACTGCGTCATCCAGACTGAGGTACTTTAGAGGATGCCAGTTACATTCTTTGAGGGATGAGATGAATGTGAGTGGGTTAAAGTTTAGTTTTTTACGTATTTGACGGTAAATGACAGGTTTAGCTTGGTACAGGTATTTTTTGAGTAGGAATGTTGGGGAGTGATCACTGAGGCTATCTGATAAGCAGCCTGTTATATATGACTGGGGGCTCTTACTGACTAGTATCCAATCCAGGGTAGTGTGCTTGCTGGAGTTTTTATTTATCCTGGTTGGTGACTGGACTAGTTGGGTGAAGCCATGAAGGTTAGTGGAGGGATGTTTTGTCCAGGTGGGAAGTAGCATCCAGTTATGTTGATGGTTTTGTTTTGGTTAATTTTGAGGTTGGTATATATTATTTCTTCATTGCCTATTTGTGGAGCTGATGATTTTAAGATCTGGATGTTTAGATGCTGTTTAATTATTATAGCTACACCACCTCCTTTTTTGTTTAGCCGGTCTACTCTTAGTATGCCGTAACCTGTAGGGAGTATTTGCTCACTGGTAATGTGAGGTTTTAGCCAGGTTTCTGTCATGATGACTATATCTGGGGAGTACAAGTCTATGTTGGCATGGAGTTCATGGACTTTGTTGGATATACTTCTAATATTTAGGCTTAGTAGAAGGAAGTCACTTGGCTTTCTATTGGCTGTAATATGGGAGAAGTTGTGGTTTCTAGTCTGATTATGAGGATTGGGGTTGGAGATGGTAGGGCCAGGGTTGGGGTGGATGTCTCCACTTAGGGCTAGTTTTGATATGCATGAGATTATTAGTTTTCTCAGTTTTTGAATGTGTTTGTTTATAAGGGAAACTTTATGATTGTGCTCTGTGGGTAATAGGTATGGTGGGAGGGTTATCAAACCAATCTAATCCTGTCTTATGGGGTATCACAGAAAACAAATCTTTAACATCAATGGTTAAAAATGTAATATTTTCATTATATTCCGTGGTCCCAATTTTGTTCAAAAAATCCCAGGAATCAATAAGAATATGAGGATACTTTGAATAAAAACTTTTTAATTTAGTATCCACAAAAATAGCTAACGGTTGTGTTTTGTATCCTTGGGAGGTAACTGTTGGCCTCAATGATGGGTTATCTACCCCTTTGTGAACTTTTGGGATCCCAAAAATTGCTGGTATAATAGGCTTTTGTACTCTCAGGAACTGATACAACTGTAAATCAATAAGTCCCTGCATTAAATTGTCTTCTAAGGTTAAATCTATTTTCTTATACGAAATATTAAGTTCATCTTTAGAAACAAGTACATACCTATTTCTTGTATTCAGTATACCCAGCATTTTGGCTGCATATTCCCATTGTTCCATAAGCACCACACCTCTCCCCTTGCCCCATTTCATTACTCTAATTTTATCATTGTAACTTAGTTCATTTAGTAATATTCTTTCTTTTAGGGACAGATTAAAATGGTCATATTTATTTTTATCATAACCATTCCTTATTTGACTTGTTACACACATCTCAAAAGTTTTCAAATCTTGTTGTAGTGGTGGGTTGAAAGTACTCCTTTTACTCAACTTAGTTACACACATCTCAAAATTTTGCAAATCTTGTTGTAGTGGTGGGTTGAAAGTGCTCCTTTTAACTCAACCTAGACCCGTTATTAGTTGTTGTGGAATCTTTGAATAAATATTCCAAGTTCAGTTTCCTAGTAAATAATTTAATATCCAAAACAATATCTTCCAATCTCGGTTTTTTTAGCTGGTACAAAGGTAAATCCCTTTAGGAACAAGGAAAAATAATTTTCATCAGTCACTAAATCTGTGTAATTATATATGTTAAAATTGTTCTGCGTATAAACAATGTTCCTAGAGTTATACATCTCAGTATTGCTCTCAGTTGTTAAGTAAACCACGGAATATAATGAAAATATTACATTTTAACCATTGATGTTAAAGATTTGTTTTCCGTGATACCCCATAAGACAGGATTAGATTGGTTTGAGAAGATGTTGGTTGAATTCAGTTTTTGACACCAGATGACTTTAGGTTAGTATTGTAGAATATGGAAATGATGTTAAAATATACCTATATTTATTTTCAAGGGGAATTGTACCATCAAATGGAAGGGGTTGCCATGGTGTCTTCCTTATTGTATTGTGAGATTTTTGTTTCTGAGGAAGTCTATGTGGACGAAAGCGGTCATTAAAGTGGAGTATGCTAAACACTAAATCTAAATACTATAAACACATACAAAGTTATTACAGTTTCCTGGATGACATATTTATTTTATGGAAAGGACCTAGTGTATTAATTCCCCCTTTCATGGAATATTTGAATCACACCGCTGAATTTTTACAATTCACTTATGAGATAGGGCTGGATGAAACTCACTATTTGGATGTTAGACTAATTAAAGATTACACCAGCAACTGTTTTAGATCTAACATTTACAGGAAAAGAGTGTTTTACCAACTCCTATTTACACTACGACAGCGACCATCCATATTTCCTAAAGCGTAATATTGTGAAGGGACAGATGGTAAGAATAGCCAGGATGACATCTAATGAAATAGATTTTTTAAAATAAATTGATTATGTACATACATTGTTTGGAGAAAGGGGGTATCCAGATAGCTTAATTAACACCATTAAATATTCCATAGTTAAGGGATGGGGGACTACCTACCTACCTCTACTTACTAGTGGAGAAGTAGTAAGTAGCAAAAAGAAATTGGTGGGTAATGAATCAGTTTTACCCCAGATGCTATATTTAGTTTTAACCCACTACTCGACTATAGGGTGGGTTAAGAAATGCATTAGTGACATGTGGGTCATGTTTAAAAGAATGCCTAGCAAAGTGGACTTTTTCCAGAGACCCCTCAGATATAGTTATAAGAGGAACTATAATTTAAAAGAAATTTTAGAAAAGAAAAAGGGAGAATATAAGGGAGGGGCAAGCCCCAAGCTGGGTACTTTTAAATGTGGGAGATGTTCCCAATGTCCCTTTATAGCAGGATCTAAAGATTTATGTATGCCCAACATTTCATATAAACTTAAAAGCAGGACATATTCTAGTTGCTACACCAGGGGGGTGGTACACCTTGCTTATCTTACATCATGCTGGGCATACTACATAGGAAAAACCGAGCCAAACTAAAACAACTCATATATGAACATATGTATGACATAACCAGAAAAAAATGAGTATAATTCTCTATAAAGACACATTTTAACATGTGACAAAGATGACTATAAATTTTGGGTAGTGGAAGAGGTGAAACACAGTGAGGGGGGGATTGGGAAACTAAATTGGAGTATCGAGAAATGGTCTGGCAGTTGAGATTAGATTCATGTAACAGCTTAGAGTTAAATGACCATATCTGCATTACCCCAGCCCTCAAACTGTTAGCTTCCAACCCAAAAAGATCAAATGAATGAATTATCTTAGAATTTTTTTATATAGAATTTTTTAGAATTTTTTTATACATAGAGATCACAAACATATATAGACATATATGTCTAGTTGGTACTGTCTTAGAATGTTATGCTGCTATTGTTGTATTGTCATATGGTGCTAGGAAAATATACAAACACATCTTTAGAAAATATTTTGTAAAATTTATTTATAATATCTTCACATAGACAGTTTTAAACATGATATTTTAAATAATGATGTTTAAATGATGACTTTTTAGATGTTTTCTTCATATATATATATTGTAAATGTAAGAGTATCAATTATCATTTATTTAACTATTCAACTAATTAATTAGATAGCTTATGTAGTTAATTAGATAACCAACGAGGGATGATGGATAACTATTTTAAAGGGTAAAGTAAGTTGCAGTTTGATTCTGATGAAGTCTCCGGAGGGGAGATGAAAGCACTTAATCCATTTTTTATGTGTCATTTTGTTGTGTGTTTTAATAAATTTGGCCTTCCAACTCATGGATTTCCTGTTTTTTTTTTGGCCATTTAATAAGTGGAATTTGAATATACACTGGCTTCCTCTGAAAAGAGGAACAACAGGAGGGACATTCTTTATTGGGGCCAGCATCGAAAGAAACATTTGTTGTGGAAAGTATGTGCTTTTTTGGATTAGAAGCCAGAATAGTCCCCCTGAAGAAGCCTTTGGCTGTGGTACTTTGCCAGGAGTTCAGTAAATATTCTGGATGCCTGAACACTCCACCTCTGCATCCTAAACTGGGCACCTTCCCCTGTAACATCAGACATGTCTAATCCCAAAACAGTTTATAGCAAATTATGTTTTCCCACCAATTCCTGTTGTCACAGTTACTAGTAGTTTGCAAACCCAAGCAACGATGCCAACAGTGTTCATGTGATGTTAAGCAGTGAGCAACAGTGTCAAACAAACAGGAAAGCAATTTTTGAAATTGGAAGGTTAATATGACACAACATTGGTTTGAGAGATGTCTGCTGCTATAACTGTTAGGTGATTTAAATTTGCAGACATGCACTGGGGTCATAAATTTCATGACCTGATACATGTTTGTTTGACTTTATACACTGCTAAAATTGATTTTGACAGTGTTGGATTCAAACCTATGCATAAGGGACAAAATATTTTCTTCAACAAGTGGTGATTTTCCATCTTTGCCACAGAAGAAGTGCTTCTCAGGCATAGTAATGAATCCTTGGAGTAAGAGGGCCTTTTCAACATATTATAATCTGTAAATTAATATATTACACACCAAAACTGCAGTTTGCTATTCACATTAATGAGTGTCAGTAGTGTCAGCATGCCGTATTACAGTCCTGCCTTGCTCCAAAGTGCCTCCTGTGTGTATATCTATCTACATATATATATATATATATATATATATATATATATATATATACTGTATATTGTGTGTGTGTGTGTGTATATATATATATATATATATATATATATATACATATATATATATATATATATAATCTGTATATAGTGTGTGTGTGTGTGTGTGTGTGTGTGTGTATATATATATATATATATATATATATATCTATATATATAGTGTGTGTATATATATATATATATATATATATATATATATATATATATATATATATATATACTATGATAAATTTTGACCACTATGTCTAAATTGTGCTGTATTTAATCATGTAATTTCATCCTCATTGTGGCTATCTCTTTCAGGCCTTGTAAATTTTATATATATGGTACATTCTTAGTTTTCCAAGTAAAGTATTATTTTATTAATACTAAAGACATGATCACCTTTCCTTTTTACTAAGGCAAAGGTATGAAAATGTATTTTATACAAAGATGCTTACATGTAATGTATCCTCTAACCCTAGTTGGGTGACTGTTTAAATGTTAGCTGGGTTAACTTAGTACAAGTGAGTCGGTTACATTCTGCACATCTAATTAAGTGTATTATGTGGTTCACAGATACACTATTCCAAGGTAGGACTCAGAAAAAAACTGTATCAGTTTTACAAAGTATAACCACTGCCTTTTGTATTCGTCTCATTACTTTAGCAAGAAGGGGATGGTGCTCAACTTCTGTAGAATGATGATAACAAAAGGGGCATGTTTATAGCCACTGAGGGGCTGCTCCTAACTCCTGGGGTCCCTTGATGAATATGGTTGACCTGTTCACTTGATTTACTTGAAGATTTTGTCCAGTCACTGACCACTTTAGCTAGATGGCTGTTGTAAAAGCAAAGCTTCACTTGGCTTCTGTTATACAGCAAAAGGTAGGATTCTAAAACATACCTCTCAACCTCTTAGTGCAAGACATCTGGACAATGCCAAAATAATGGGGGGGAATGCCCAAAATTAGGGACAGATTTAAAACATTGTTCTTATAAACTAAGAAATGTACTAGAATAACAGTTTTGCTGAAGGATATGAAGTCTGAAACTCAAATGTCTGTCATTATTTAGTGACTTTAATCTTTAATGACATGCCAGAAGACTACAAATTTTAAGAGGAATGCCAAAAATATGGGGCAAAAATCTGGACAGTTGAGAAATATGCTCTCAAGTGTGGTACATTAAAGAAAAGGATTACAGGGAATGCTACTGAAAAATAACCGAGGTGTTACAGGTCAGGTTGCAACATATGAGTCCATTGTTCCAACATAGCAGTGCCTGTGAAATGTACATTATGGACATTCATAGCAGTTACCTAAAACCAAGGACACTGATTTCCATTCCCCACAAAATACTAGTAACCTTTAGAAATATGCCTCTCTGAGTACTGGAAAATAATGACGCGTCTTGGAGTTTGTCATTTTAGGTGAGTACAGCCAATAATTCATCATCTACTCTCATGGTTGCCACATCTGAAAACATCCGTTTGCTTTATTCAGTGTTATATATTTAGAATCTATTTTCATTTTGTTTTTCTCTGAATGAATATTCATAATCATACTAAGGACAGAAATTAGATTTAACTCTCACTGGTATAATTACTGGAATTTCAAGTCTTGAAAATGGAATTTCATTTTTCAATAACCATAAATTAGTGCATTGGTTAAGTCTATAACTGGATTTGTTTGATTGTAAAACTTGTAGCATATACTGAAATAAAATGTTTTTTGTTTATTATGCTTCCTAAACGTGACAGATCTGCCTCACATGATGGGAAACTGACTTCTTTACAAGCTATACTGGAAACTATGTTTCTAGAGTTAATAATTATACTGTAATGCAAAGGGGAACATTAAAACAACTTTACATTAGTTATCATTCACTGTGATGGACACAAGTTATTTGTCTACACGTCTGATGACTCTCCTTTGTGGTTGGACTCGAGTCATCCAAGAGGGAAAAATGAATGTCTCAGAAACGTCTTTTCTT
Organism: Protopterus annectens; assembly: GCF_019279795.1. Taxonomy (NCBI): domain Eukaryota; kingdom Metazoa; phylum Chordata; order Ceratodontiformes; family Protopteridae; genus Protopterus; species Protopterus annectens. The sequence continues at coordinate 45,802,382 of NC_056751.1, read as the reverse complement.
TACTGGCTGTTTACACACTGTTTTCAGCTGGCTAGTCATCTGTGAATCTCTGTTACAGTGCTATTTGAGGCAGGCATGGGCTAGTCTATTATCAATACACCCTCCTCCCCCACCATTATAGTCAGAAATATACACAAGCTTGTTGTGCAGATGGTCAAATCATCTATAACAGGAGAAAGTGACTTCAGTGAGATCAGGGGACTGCCTTCCTGTATCACCAGCTGCTGTAATGGAACTATACAGTGCTGCAGTAGGTCTGTTGTTACACACACACACACACACACACACATATATATATATATATATTGTGTACACTGTGCCTTTCAGCACATCAGGCAAAGAACGCTCTCTAATAATTGTTGTTTCAGTAGCAGTTACAGGTTTTATGGTGTCAGGTTGCTAGTCTGAGGCCCAACCCTCCTCGGACAGCATAACACATACTCATACCTAGGGTCATTTTAGAGTGCACAATCCACCTACTGCATGTCTTTGGAATGTCAGAGGAAACTGGAGCAACAGGAGGAAACCCATGCTTACACAGGCAGGATATGCAGAGAAGGCACCCCAGTGGAGAATCGAAACAGAGAACCTCTTGCTGTGAGGCAACAATGCTAACTGCTGTATATATACATATATATATATATATATATATATATATATATATATATATATATATATATATATATGTATATATACACACACACACACACACACACACACACACACACACACACACACACACACACACACACACACTTGGTTTACATTAACTTTTACACGGGTGAGCAGGAGGAGCAGGAGGGGTACTGTAAATTTAGTGCCATAACAGGAAGTTGACACTAGTGAGAAGCACATGACAGACGTCATTTGGTACCTAGTTAGATTTAGCAGTTTATTTACAGCACTGCGGAGCAATCATAATATTGTTAACCTATCATTGAAGGCAACTCACATAAACATTACAACAATAAATGCTTTGCACATGAAAGCCTCAAAAACACCTACATTTTAGACCATCTTACTGCAGTCAAAACAAACTGTGTGCAAACCAACAGAAACACTGTGTAAGAGTCAATATCAGCTTCATTTTTCTTTCTTATATTGTTTTAAACCTCAGTAGCAGTTATACTATTAAAGAAAAAAGCAAAAACCCAAACAGAGGCATTTGCAGCCTGACCCTACTTACAATGTACCCCCATCAATTAGACTGAATCCATCTGTAATACTATAAAAACATAATGTTGTATTGAGTTTCAGACTGTCAGTACTGAATGTATCAGATGGATATGGACTGGTGAGAACTGCTGCTGTCAACAGTCCAATACAGTGGTATGCATTCTGCTGAAATGCACTAAATCTATGCTATTTAACTAAATGTTATACTTCTTATCTGTAAACATACAAACTTTGCTGTCACACAACCTTACAATAAAAGGAAAAATTGCTGTTTATAAAATATAAGCTGCTACAATGTTAGAATTGTTATATTTAGAGATTGTCATGCGGGGGCAAAGTCTACACACTGAGGGGATGCATAGGTTCATAGGTAGGTACTAGGCTATCTGCCCGAGGGCATTTATAAGCCTAGTCACAGTGTGTCGGCTTTCGCCACCCCATTGATTAATTAACTGATACTCTGTCAAGCAGAGCCAATGAAGTGATCCCAGGGGTGTATTTTCTGTTACCCATCCACTCGTCAAGGTTTCTCTTGAAGAGTGTTAGTGAGGGGCTCTGCCTGATGTAATTTGGAATTTTGTTCCAAAGCATGGGGAGTCTCTTTGACAGGAATCGATCCCTCCAGCATGTTCTATTTATTGTTGTGGTGAGGTTTAGCTCACTAGAGCACGTGGCTCGCAGTGACTTGGGTTTCTTTAGGTGGAGCATGTCCATCAATTCTGAGTTGGACATGGCTTTGTAAGTCAGGCAGACATCACCTCTGTGTAAGCGATATGCCACTGAGTACAGCCAGAGTTTTTTCAGTCGGGCTGCATCGGACATATGTTTGAGGCCAGTAATCCTCTTGGTGAGGTACTTTTGTGGTCTTTCCAGCTGTTGGAAGTGTCTTGTGAGGTACATCCCAAATGGGGCATTGTACTCTATGATGGGTCTAATGAGTGGCGAGTACAAGGGCACTATAACCTCTTTATTTCTAGATGCAAACCCTTTAGTAATTAGATGGGCCACATTGAAAGATTTCCTAACTACTTTGGCAATATGATTGTCAAAGGAGAGATTACTATCTACCTGGATCTCCAGATCTCTTATTACCTCTTCTGTATTAAGGGGGCTGTCACCTATGTTGTAATTCGTGGGTGTTTTGTTTTTCCCAAATGGGATGACTATGTATTTTTTGGCATTTAGCTTGAGGCCATAACTTTGACACCAGGTGTCCGTCTCAGTAAGGCCCTTTTGGAGGATGTCCATGTCAGCCGGAGAGTCAATTATGGCTCCCAGTTTACAGTCATCAGCAAACTTGGTTAGCCATAGTCCTCCTGTGTTTGCCTGTACTTCTGAGAAGTATATGCCAAACAGTAGGGGTCCCAGGACCGAGCCTTGCGGGACACCACTTGTGACTGGTTTAGAGTCGGACCTGGAGCCCACTATTCTTACCGTGTGAGTTCTGTCTGTAAGCCAGATGACAACCCATCTCTTGACGTAGGGGTTTATGTTCAGGCTGGTTAGTTTTTCTGTAATTCCTGATTGGAGAATGATGTTGAAAGCCTTGGCGAGGTCAAGGTAGGCTGTGTGAACCACCTTTCCCTCATCTATGGCCTTGGTGACTGTCTTGAAGAAGTCAACCTGGTTTAGTAGGCATGATCTGCCCTTAACAAAGCCGAACTGGGTTGGGTCAAGTGTTTGGAGGTTCCCAATGTCTTTCTTAATGAGTTCCATGATGATGTACTTCATAGCCTTGCAGACCAGGCTAGTCAGGCTTATGGGGCAATAGTTACCAGGGTCAGTTGTGGCCCCTCCTTTGTGGAGAGGACTAACCATTGCTGTGCGCCATTCTATGGGCACGTAGCCTGTGGAGAGGCTGAGGTTGAACAGCATGTTTAGGTGGGGGGTTAGTTTGTTCTGCAGTTCGTGCAAGACACAGCCTGGGACACCATCTGGTCCCATTGATGCTGTGTTTTTGGCTTTTGAAAGGGCTGTTTTCACCTGTGCGTCTGTGATTTTTGGGACACTACATTTTCCGGTATTTTTGTGGGCCCTTTTGGAGGTGAGAGGGGCGTGAAGTTTGCACTGAATCTATCTGCCAGGATGTTGGCAATATCAGTAGGTTCAGTATATTTTGTGCTATTTTGCACTAGTTCAGTGCATATCTGTGAGTTGCCACTTAGATTCTTAACATAGCTAAAGAAGGCTTTGTGGTTATCTTTTGAATCCTTGGCTATTTTTCTTTCAAAATTAGCCTTGGATGATTTCATGAGGGACTTTAGTTTCTTACTGATACTGATCAGGGGTGTCTTTCCTTCTTGGGATTTGCTTTTTTTCTGAACTAGTTTCCTCCTTCTCTTGTATAGTCTGTTTATTGCAGGGGTCCACCAAACTAGTTTTCTTCTCTTAGAGTCTTGGTTTTGCTAGGGATGGCACGATCCATGCATCCTTATAGGTGCTCATAGAGTGCATTTGTAAAGGTTTCTGCATCTTGGGCAGCGTTATCCTATAGCGTGGGGGCTGTGAAACTTACCACCTCTGTCTTAAGTAAAGTGAAGTTTGTTTTAGAAAAGTTTTTTACTGTGGTTTCCTTAGTTGGGGGTGGTGGTGGGGTGTGGACATCCAGAGTGATTAGTTTATGGTCTGATCTAACCAGTGATGGGTTGACCTGTGGTCTGGAACACCTGTCGCCCATGTTGGTGATGACCAGGTCCAATATGTTTTCCCCTCTGGTAGGGGAGTTTACCAGCTGATCCAGGGCGTTTGAGTTGATGAATTCCAGGAAGCGCTGGGCCTGGGAATTTGTACTCGAGTAGTTTTCTCAGTGAATGGTAGGGTAATTGAAATTGCCCAATATCAGGGTGTTCAGTAGGACCTTCATGTTTTCCAGTGTCTCCAGAAAGGTGGAGTGGTGGTCCTAGGTCATGGAGGGTGATCTGTAGCAGGCCACAATTTGCATTGCAGATTTGCCCGATGTTAGTTGCACATGGATGATCTCAGAGGTATCATGCTGCGCCACTAACCTGGAGGTGTAGGTATTCTTGATGAATATGGATACACCCCCTCCTTTTGTGTTTCAGTCCGTGTTCTGTGGCCGAAGCGTGTGGTATGAGTTGTAGCCCGGTAGTGCTGGGGTGCTCTCTGGAGCCTTGAACCAGGTTTCAGTTACTGCACAAATGTCGATGTTCTCCATACTGAGGAGTGCTTCGAGCGTGTGCATTTTGAGATTTAAACTCCTGGCGTTGAGTAGCATAACCCTCAGTTTTTTGTAAATTTTTCTGTTTACAGAAGTGGGTTTGACTTTTGAGCCTTGCCTAAAAAAGGCACTATGGGGGGCAGCAAGTGCCTTGGCCAGTATTCAAAAGCCTAGGGGTGACAGGTGCAAGCCGTCTCTTGCGAAGCAACGTGGCTTGTTGAGCATGTCATCCCAGGTTGACAAACACTGGATCCCCTTTAAATGACATCAGAAGTTTAGCCAATTGTTGAAATTGATCATTTTGCTTTATACTGAGGTATCACTCTTGGTGCAGGCAGGATGCTACTCAGGGTCAGGGTCATACCATCCTGGAACATATGATCAGAGAGCTCTTCCATGTCTCTTTTCATGTAGTCCAGGGAGGTACATCTCAGTCATTCACACCAACATGAACAATGACAGAGTCATATTTGTACTTGTTCTGGAATGACCTGAGTGCTTGTGTTATGTGGCAGATTCTGGCTCCCAACAGCCAGCTAACAGTAACCTTCTGCTTGTCCAGCCTAGTGAGTGGGATGTCAGTGTGCCTGACTATAGAGTCACCTATTACTAGTGTGTTAGGTATGTTATTTTACCTTAAGGGTCGTGATTGTGCGGCACACTGATTTTGTGTTTTATGTGTTGTCCGGTTTGTGACGGGAAGTGCAGGTTGTTTGGGTGTCTGCTTTGGAGGTCTCTGATGCTTTTGCAGGTTTTTATTTAGAGCCTCCAAGTATGATTTTGTGTATTTATGTGTATTTTTTGCCAGTGCTGTTTTAGTAGGTCTGTGTGCAGCTGGAGTTGTGGTGCAAGTGTTAACCTTTTCCTCTTGACTGTCTGTTTCAGTCTTGGGTGGAGACAGCTTAGCTTCCAGTTTGGCTGTATAATTGCATCTCTTGCATATGTTAGTGTTTTGTGGTAGGAGGAAAGGGTTGTCTGTGTACATGAGGCAGTTGTAACATTGCCTGAGAATACCCAGATTCACCAGCTGGACTGGAGAGTGCACCTGAAGTTGCCCTTTGATCATGCCTGAATAGTAGGGTGAGCTGCTTAGTCAATTGGTTGGTGAGGAGTGAATAAAGAGCCTTGCCCTGCTGGGCAATCAGTGTCAGGGTATATTAGTGCTTGCTATTAGGTCTGAGCAAGTGCTGGGCTGTAAGATGCTTTTTGAGTGCTTAGGTTGAGAGTTAGACTAGTTTCAAGGGAAAAACTGAAGAGGAGACTTAGTGGAGCTGGGAATAATTTAACCGTAGCTAACCGGTACTGCCTGGTGCATAAAACCGTGCAAACATGGTTTTTATAGTAGGGAAATGAAAGACATAGAAATTAGCCCAAAATGGCCAATAAACTACTAACTTCTGGGCTGGAACCACTCCTCCAGGGACAGATAGGTTGCTCAAAGCTCCCCTCTCTCACAGGTGAACAGAGAAACTTCCTTCTATCCAAGTAAGGTATGGGCAACTCAGAAACTAGTGTCACAGCCCTGAATTCAGCACTAGCCTGAAAACTGGACTATACTAGCTTAGAAAGGTGAGAAACGAGGATTTTTTTTTTTTTTTTTTTTAAAGATAAGGCAAAAACTGTAAAAATATACTTAAAACAGCTTTAAACGACTACAAATGATCAGAAAAGGCTATCACACTTTAGTGTGTAGCCTACAACAGTCAAACAAATTATTTAAACAAAAAACAACTTTTTAAAAGTGCAGGCAGTCAAATAAGTACAATATGTGAAAAAAACAAGCTTTTAAATCACAATAAACACTGGAAAATCTGTGTTTAGGCAGAAAACAGTTAAGTACATCAAGAAAGTACAGAAAACTGATACTTAATCACTCCAAAGTCTCTCTTCTAAGCTAGAAGGCTTGTATCAGTTTAAGGCTTTCTAGTGCTACCCAGTAGGTTAGTTACAGGAAAGATGTGAAACAAGCGCAGATGTGGTCTTTTAAACCAGAAAGTTGAAAGAGACAGACAAACTGTCCAAATGGTCAATAAACTACAATTTCTGGGCCAAGAACCACTCCTCTCATGGTAGACAGGCTACCTAGTGCTTACCACTCCCACTGATAAGCTAGAAGGCTTTCCTCCAACACAGAAAGGCTTGCAGGGCTCAGAAGCTTACCAACAGTCCTGGATACAGCATCTCTGTATCTGGACTAGGCTAGTTACAGGAAAGGTGGAAAACAAGTGCAAGTGCAGCTTTTAAACCAGAACGTTGAAAGAGATGGAAAAAAACTGCCCAAACGGCCAATAGCTACAATTTCTGGGCCAGGAACCACTCCTGTTGTGGTAGATAGGCTACCTAATGCTTACCACTCCCACTGATAAGCTAGAAGGTTTCTCTCCAACACAGAAAGGCTTGGGGAGCTCAGAAGCTTACAACGAGTTCTGGATACAGCAAATCTGTACCTGGACTAGACTAGTTACAGGAAAGGTGGGGAACAAGTACAAATGTAGGCTTTTAAGCTAGCAAGTTGAAAGAGATGGAAAACTGCCCAAATGGCCAAATAAACTACAAATTCTGGGCCAAAACTCACTGTTCCTGTGGAGGATAGGCTACCTAGTGCTTACCACTCCTACTGATAAGCTAGAAGGCTTCCCTTCAACACAGAAAGGCTTGGGGGGCTCAGAAGCTTACTAACAATCCTGGATACAGCAACTCTGTAACCGGACTAGGCTAGTTAAAGGAAACAGGGAGTACCATCCACTACAAAAGAATGTTAATAGCACTAGACATCCTGCAGCTTGTTTCTCAAACTAACAAGCTGTTAAAGATAACTGTATTAATGTTTAACTGCAACGTTTTGTTAATTGTGATTAGTTTTAAGCTAAACATTGTTTACCTGCTACAACAAAACAGACCCACCTGCTCACTTTTGCTGTTCTGCATCTCTCTCTATAACAAGTAGGTTTAATAATAAATGAATGTTCAGAATACAGCCTGTGGCTCCCGGCTGCATGGAAAAAGCACATAGTATGTTGTTAAAAGACTTGTGCAGTGCACCATGACCGAGGCTTTAATGGAACATGAGGCACGGTGCATAATAGCAGAACCAAAGCAGGGGTGGGAACTGTGACATCTAAAGGCCAGTTCTTCTATAAATCTGCACTCGCAGTAGAGTTCCCCAACAGCAAGGTCAGTCAAATGCACACCCAAACAATACCTGAAACACTATGAGCTACAGTACTGGTCATCAAAGCTGTTCAACATGCATCTCCCTACTATTATAGTCCAACCCATAGGTCACTACTATCGTAGAAATAAGGACATTGTAGTACTGTATGAATCCCCCCCCCACAAAAAAAAAAAAAAAAAAAGATTAAAATCAGGAAGTTCAGTTATCAGTGCAGGTTTCTTGACAAACCATTGTTTATAGAAATAGGCTATGAAAACAGATCATTCTACCAATGTCTATTCTGTGCTTCTAGATTGCACCTTTATGCTGGGTTAAAGGATAATTTGGTTCCTTATTTCTATCTCATTCGTAGGTACCCAAACAAAAATAAAGCACCAGTAACATTTTTTCAAAAACAAATATTTTCTCCTGGTGTCATGCTATATGTCACTTTCTAGTAAAACTCATTTGTGGTAAACGTCCAAGCCATATGAGGGTGCTGCTGGTCGAAATAACTTCTGCTGTGGATACCATCTCTTCACATGCAGTCTGTTACTGATACTAAATCACATCAAGGTACTTGTGGGAGAAAAAACAGTGAATACCCTTTTAAAGTTACAGTAGTTTATTACTGATATCTGTGGGGCAAACAGAGTAATATTTTTCTGTGATTTTCAGTAGCTATTCATTATGTCATTGGACGGGTAATCATTTACTAGTAACATGATATTAAGTATATCAGAAACAGGTAAAATTAATTGTGCTTTCTGTACATGATGGTAATGATTATTAGTCCCCACTCCCCACTGACATAAGGGTATTTATTTATTTATTTATGTATTTATTTATTTTATTTCACATTTGTTTACAGGGAAAGTCTGCTTGTGATAATATCTCATTTTCAGCAGAGGCTTGGGGACAAATTGACATAATAAAGTTACAGTTAAATAAAGTTATTACAAAGCCTAACACAGAAGAATGACATATTGACTAAGTAAAAATTCAGTTTCAGCTCATACATTGTAAACCTATACATACTGCAAATATCTGGACAGTTATAACAAGTTGAAAAGAACATTGGAAACAGATGACGTATTCACAGGTTACAGTTCATAGAGATGACATTAAACACACTGAGTACACTGTTTAGAACAGAGATGACTAGATAATATAGCCAAGGGAAAAGTATATTTTATCTTTGTCTAAAAATATATATTTTTCTAATTCCTTTTCTCTGAACACAGTCAAAGTGTGCTGGTGGTAGAAAAACGGAGGGACTTGTTCAGGCCGGGGTAGTGCAGGAGCGGAGCCAGGTTTTATTTAGGTAGTCTTTTAATTGTAGTTTCAAGTCAGTGAGGATAGACATAAATCTTATTTGCAGAGGGACAGAATTCCATTTTTAGTAACAGAGTATGTGTAGAGACTTTAGACAGAAGATTTGTTAGGTTTATATATGCAGAGAAGATGTTATTCATTCGATTGAATTGGTCTATTAGTGTGATAGGAATGCAGATTCGGAGTAAAAGCAGGGCAGCCATTGACTTTGTGAATAATCTTGTGTGTGGTGATAAATTGTATATAATCTAAGTGTTGAGGTAGTTCGAGCCAATTCAAAGCCTTAAGGGCAAAACCTTTGTGGCTGTGGTATTGTTTGGCGGTGGTCAATTTTGCAACTTTATTGCATGCCTCTGGCTTATTTTTAACAGTAGCCTGAAGGTTGGTTAGGATGGGTGTATCGTGTAAGACAGATGAGAGAAGGTAGCATTGGCAAGAATAGTTTTGGTGGTGTTGCTAATGAAGTTTTTATGCCTATAGAGTATTCCTAATTTTTGATGAGGCTTTTCTATGTTATTTTGAACGTGCAGGTCAAATTTAAGGTTATCATCTATAATCCCTCCAAGAAGTTTTGTATGGGATACTACTTTAATTTCACTTTTCTTTAGTAAACATCAATGTTATTTGAATGTAAGATTAGTGTCTCTGTGTTTTTATACTTACAGAAATGATCATTTTTCTCATTTGCATTTTGCTGGGAAAAAGAACCGGTTTTGGTCATGTTTATCAGCCCGTTTCAGTGAACCCACACATGATGGAATATGTGAAGCATATTTGGAAACAGTGATGCACAGAACAGCAGGATTGTCATGCTTCTTGGATAATATTCAACTCATAACAGTTATAGTTCAAAAAACACCCAGAAGGGAGAAAGAGAAAGAGAGTAAAGTCTAGGGAACCAGTGTATGTATGAACAAAAAAAAAAAAAAACATCAGAGGACTTAAAAAGATGATTTAATGAATGTTTTCAACTCAGTAGACCAGCAGCAGCATGTCTCTCCCACTGTAGTACAGCTGTTGTCAGTACCGGTGATGTGGTGTGCATATGGGTGTGTGTGTCTGTGTGTCTGTGCCTGTACCTGTGCACGTGTGTGTGTGTGTGTGTGTGTGTGTGTGTGTGTGTGTGTGTGTGTGTGTGTGTGTGTGTGTGGTTACACTGACTTAGCAGCAGAGGCATTAAGCTAGAGCATTTCCTTTCTGTCCTGATTTGCTCTCTGAAGTCACTGATTAACTGACTCACTTGCATAGCAGTTAGTGTAGAGGATTAAGCCTCTGCACTGTTAATGAGCTGCTTCTTGTAAGTCCATGGTACAGGGTTTGATTCCTTCTACTTGTGCCTGCCTATTGTGTGACTGACTCTGAGAAAGTCAGTTAACCAGACCGTGCTCCACAGTCACCCTTGAAAAAGGACACTTGTGCCCAGTGTGCTCAATCAGCTAAGAAATGTATAAAATAAACATTTCTGGAAATGAACTAATGAAAATAAAGTAAATAAAGGTAATGTCAAAAACATCTTAGTAGAAAGCAGCTGTTGTCCATTGGAATACTACTAGAGCAGTACGGATCTAACTCTGCCGACTCTTGTGACAAACATGGTATGCAGTACATAGTACTCATATGAAAATAAAGGCAGTGAAAAAGCCCACACATAACCCTAAGGCAAAAGAGCAACAGGACTGCAGAATACATATGTTACTGTGCACGAAGCCTATTGGTGGTATGCAGACTGTATGCAAATGAGTACAGGAATAAACACTAAGGACACAAACTGGGATGCAGTGTACTATTCCAAGTATTCAGTAATGCATTACAGACCAGTGAAAGAGATCCACCCATAATATGTAGCACATGTGCAAAACCAGCATTGCTACTGTCCAAGCCCTATACAAGTCATCAGCTGACTCCACACATGACCACCAACAGGCAGATATAGAAGTGCATACATATTGCAACACAGACGTAGATGCCATGCACATATATAAATGTATACATATTACATGTGCTTATAAAAAAAGGTTTCTATAGGAATAGATAAGACTATACATACACATGCATATGCACAGACTTACACAGCAAAATACTTGCAAAAAGCGCACTCTCCTGTCCTATAAACTGGTGCTACTGCTCAGCTGCTGTGCTGAAATGGACTTCACTTCAGGGTGTACAGTTCAGTAAGACCATGGAATTAAGTATGAAGCAAGTTTACTCCTTTTAGAATGGAGATATGTAGTGTATAGACACACACACACACACACATATACACACACACACACACACACACACACACACACACACACACACACACACACACACACACACACACACACACACACACACACACAGACACACACACACAGACACACACACACACACACACACACACACACACACACACACACACACACACACACACACACACACATAGCTGGGCTGTACATCCACTTGCCCTGTACTCTGGCATACAACAAGGTGAATATACTATAAAGTTGTGTAACCTTCGCACTCCTTGTTCCTTTGGCTGTAAATCAAAAGGTACTCATTATATAGTTATAGAATGACAAGAGAAATAGATAAAATGTTATGATAAAATTATCACAGCATAGTCAGAAAATTTGCACTTTCTTTGCCTGGTATAAGAATGATGTTTACATTTCTTTCTCATAAAGATCAGCAGCTGAAAGTAGGCTGTTCTATAGACAAAGAACTGTAGTTGGCCTTTTTATATTATAACCACACTAAAAAATACCAGAACACTAGACGATTTTAAGTAAATTTATTTATTTAACATTTGTTTACTGGGAATGTCCGACTGAGACAGAGCCCATTTTTTGTGGAGATCCGGGGAGAAACGTTCCAGACGCATGTCTTTGGAATGTGGGAGAAAACTCGAAGAAACCCATGCGAATGCAGGGAGGACATGTAGACTCCGCACAGAAGGCACCCCAGCCGAGAATTGAATCTAAGAAGCTCTTGTTGTGAGGTGACAATGCTAACCGCTGCACCACTACGTCACCCTAAATATAGCTTTAGACAGAGTTTTGCAGTGTTCAAATGCTCTGGGCATTCATGTCCTGCCCATTTATACAGTTTGCCATGCTGTGTACCCTTTCTACACTGTTCTGTTTCCCATTACTCCACAGTGCACATGATGCCTTTGCACTGAGATGTGCATAGGCTGCAATTCACTCATGCAATGTATACTTCTTCAGTTACACTTTACTGCTATTTCAAGTACCCAAACTGCCATGGTGTTATACAGAATACTCTTTGCTTTCCATTACCACTTATCCAGTGCTAAGTGCACCTGCAATATCTAATGTGAACAGTCTGTTAAGCAGCCATGTTGATTATGTGTTTTTTTCAGTTGTCTTCTGCCATGGTACACAGGGCAGCTCTAACATTTAGGGGTCACAGCCTGCCATGCTGAGTATCATGCCTTGTGCTTGCCCTGTTGTAACATTGTACTGCTCTAATACATCAGTGCTTAGTGCAGCGATAGCATGCATGGTATACTATCCTCTAAGACAGCTTGCATAACATTTTGCTCTGCTGTTCATATACCTATCTATGCTGTGGCTGGGACCCCTTCACCCTGTGTCTGGTATTCAGAGCTGATGTGATCTACATATTAGGCAACCTGCCTTCATTTAATATCATAGATGTAGCGAGGTCTGTTGTGATAAGAAGACAGATAGCTGTCTATGGCCCAGACAATTGAGTTTAAACAGTGGTTTGGGCACCTGTTGGAGCTGGCTTGGTGAAAGAGTGACATGCCTATGCTGGCTCACCTCTCTTCTGGGGCAGGAGTTAGTATACATAGCCAAGATCTCATTCCCATTGCATAATGCACAGTAGAAACTGGAGATCCCATGAGACAGCTGACTTGAAAGAGAGCTGGGCAGTCCTGAAAAGTTATACCACCAATAGAAATAAGTGACACATCCTTGTTTACAACCACTACATGTTGAACCTTGGCATGGTTACAGCACTCAAAGCTCCAAAACTAACTGGCCTCTGATGGATGACAGCTCTATTCTCTGCTGCTCATCTCTTGTTCTTAGAGTGAAAGAGTGGGCCCTAAGACTCTTGGCCCTTGGGGAATGAATGGGGGCTGTACAAGGCAGTGGAGCCTGATGACTACTGAAACAGAAAGGAAACATTTCCAAAAAAGGAACCGAAATAATAATAGCGCAGGCATTTCTAATTAGTATCGAGGTTCCAGGTTTAGCCAGCATGCAGGTAACATTCTGTACATCTGTACATATATATGTCTGAACCTTTGCAAGAGTGCCACTCCATTTTGTTGTATGCGCTTGCTGTGCTTAAAGCACTCAGGAATCTGTTACTCTGTGGACTCCTTTCTGCCAAACTTATGAAAACCTAAAGCCACCCTGGAACATTTCTTTTATGCCTCCTGATTGCTCAGAAAATTGTATAGGTTCTTTCACCTTTACGAGTATATAAAACCGATGATCGGCTCTGCTGGTGTGGGTATTCCCTTATGACCATAACAACAGGGTGCTGGGTTCAGTTACTAACACAGAAGTTAGCTGAGAGTAGTGGAAGTGAGATGGAACATCTGCTTTCTCACTCCTAGTGGAATGTGATCTCAAGAAGGGAATTGTGGGTGTCCTGGAAACAATCAGGAGGTGCTGAATCAGACAATTACATGGAAAACCATTGTTTTGCTTGGAAGGAAGGTATCACTAACACTTGCTCCAGAGAAAGAAGTAAAATGTGTCTGCTGTGGGGCATAGCATCACCACATGATATGTTCCTCCTTGATTGATGTAGCTCAGATAACAATAAAGAGACCTTCTGTTGGATGAGCATTGATGACGGACCTTAGATATTACCTCTGCCTTATGCCAGTCTAGGCAGCATGTAGAAAGCAGGTATATGATGAGGCAGGAATCAGGAACTTTGGAAGCAATGTTTGAACCACTGGGCTTAGTAGATAAGGTTGATGGGTTGTTCGAAGTCCTCACAATAGTCGTGAACTGAAGAAATAGATTTAAATGAATATATAAATCTCTACTCAGAGAGAACATGTCTTCTGATAATGTATATTTTTCCACAGTTGTTAGATTTTCTTTCTGTTCAGTACTGCTGAAATATGCACTGCACATGATAAGATGGAGTCTAATGACCTGGTTGAATCACAGAAGTGTGACAACCAGGAGAGTGTAAACTTTAAAACTTTAACTGAACTGAATGCCAGCTGGAATGCTCAAACATCCCAGAGTATTTGATTAAGATCAAGAGCTACTTTCATTCTAAATGACCCATTATACCTTAGATGTCCTATTCTGGGCAAATGCTTCCTTAGCTGGTCACCAAGTACAGTATGGTTAATGTTAGAATTTTGAGAATGGGATGCAATAAAAGAATTAAATCACCTCTCCTTGCACAGGAGTTAATACTCTTGAAAATAGATAATGCAGAACTTTTTTGTGGGAAGAGGGGAAGATAAAGCAAAGTGGAAAGTATTGATGTGGCTATGCATGCAGTGCTGATCAACTGATTTAGACTCCCATTTACAGTAGGCCTGGTTGCCAGATGACATTTTTGCAGTGATATTTTCAGCCGCAGTGTAATTGCAAAGCACAGTATGGATTGCAATAATTGTATTATTAATCCTGTTGTGAAGTCTCTTCATTTAAAACATGCAGGCATTGCCTTGCAGTAGTCGTTGAGCAGTTTTCTTTGCATAGAGGATGATGGGTGGTAGGTTTTTGGGGGGGTAGCACAACACAATACTTTTCTATAGAGGCTGGGGTCTTCTTCATGGTGGTAACTGAGCAGTTAAGCTGCTACTTGTTGAGCAAGAATGGCACAATGTCAATCTATATGGAAGAATGACATTAAATCATGTGGCAAGTAACCCCAATACCCAACTCAGAGGCATCACTACTCTGGCATGGATATGCTCCATCAGATTAACTTTGTTGGGTTTATGGCACCCTTCCTTAAGTCCTAAATACACACGTGTCACAGATAAACAAACTACTCAAGAGCAACTCAAAGGTTACAGAAAACTGAAATCAAAACATATACATTTGCCCTGCTTTATGATGGTTGGTCACACTACAGAAACCTGCTAAAAACATTTATTCCCAGTAACTGAAAGATCAACTTGCCTCCTGGGCTCTCTCATTTTCACTAGGTTTTAAAAAAGGGGTCTGCCCCCTTCTGAAAAGAAAACTTCCTCTTGAAGGACAAGTACACTCCCTAAGAAGTAGCCAAGATGTCAAACCCCCCCCCATGAGAGTCAACTTCACAAGTGAACTTGCTTTCTCCAGACTTGGCCCTGCCCTGTGGAACAAATAATCAACACATATAAAGAAATGCAATTTTCTCCAAGGATTCCAGAAAAATCTAGTCCAATAAATCCACAAGAAGATAAGTTATACATGCTTTAAAGACAATGGTTAATTACTCATGTCTTTTGATGTTGGTTATACATATACAACTCAGTTGGCAGCTCTTTTGGAATCTGGACCAGTGGGTGCAAAAACACAATTTAACTATGGAGCAGCCAGGTTTATGCAAATGTTAGCTCTGCAGCACTTAAAAAAAAGCAAGTAAACCCATGGGACATACAGTCCCTCATTGGCCACCAGCCACGCAGTCTGTTCTTTTCAGGGGTCATATTAGAGCAATATCTCATTAAGTAACTTGTTCAAATTCACAGACCAGACAAATGGAGGCTATGATGAGAATCAAACCCAGGACTGCTGTAGTTCTTGGTCTAGCACCTCTGTTGGACGGAAAGGCAGACTATAATAGAACCAGTCTTGTCTTCATGTTTTCTTACTCCTCAATGAAGCTTTCAAGGCTCTATAATTGGATCTTTTCTTTACACTGAATTCATTATCCCATCAGCCTTTAATATATGCATGCATATATTTATTTTTTACTTTTATTTTGTTGATTGGAACAGAAGATTCAAAATGAAAATTGTCACATATTAAATAAATAAACAGAAAGCCATGTAAAATTCTGCAATTGCGTGCATCGATCCAAGCTAAAAATGTACAACCAAAGCAAATACGTATTTCATTATATTTTACACATATACAGGTCAGGTATACATGTAGTGACAAATTAAATTCTCAGCACATGAAAAGAAATGAGACTGGCTTTAAAAATACTTTTATACATTTACATTTTCTAACTGAAAAGGAGTTAATCTAACCTATTATGTCCATGCATACATTCTTCGTGCCCACTTTGTAATTACAATAGTGCAACCGAAAGTGTTAAGTTGCAATATGGTGACACCTCCCAGATGTATAAAACACTTAACCGTACCTCGGACTTCACATTTCATTGTGTCAGGAGTAACACTGTGGATTGTGCAAAAACGGGTCTACTTCACATGACTGAAATCTCATTTGACTTTCATTTGACTGAGACCAAAATACCTAATTTACAAAATACTGAAAACTCACTTGACTGAATCTCATTATACTGAAAGCTTACAATACTGAATTTCAAAATACTAACTTGTAAACCATAGAAATGCACACTTACAACACCAATGAATAACCCTTTCCAGAACTTAAAAACTACTTACGCATCCTCTTAAAACCAAACTAGGTGGGGGTCTACACCTCCTACATCCCCCCAATGTGGAGGGCTTTGCCACCCCTAACGATATATACTAACTCCAGGATTGCACTACAGTGGGCAACAGGGCATATACCTTTTACTTACCTTACAGTAGTCAACACGCTGCCACTACTGCTGAGAATGCACAAAACGTCTGCCATATTACTTTAGATACTTCCCATAAAAATGTAAACAGACATGCTCACATTTAGAAACACTACAACACTACTTTCTGCATGACTACTTGTATTCTGACAATCAGCACTATAAGTTACAGTAATTCTTTTTATCACAGGCAAGTCACAGGACAAGGCAAACCTACATCATGTCTATGGTTTACAATTCAGTATAATGAGATTCAGTCAGATGAGTTTTCAGTATTTTGAAAATTCAGTATTATGGTCTCAGTCAAATGAAATTAGTCAAATGAGATTTTAGTCATATGAAGCAGACCGGCAAAAACATGCTTTTTTGGAACTGGCAGTTCTAATGAGTTTGTACTGCAATAAGGAAATTGTCCTTCTCCAAAAATGTAGCAGTCTCAGAGCTGATTATATTAAGTAAGGGGCTGGATAGCCATTTAAAACGTTGGGTCCTGCTAGAGTGAGTCCTGAAACACAGGGGCTGAATGTCCAAAAAAGGAACTTGTATATATTAAGTCTTCCATTGCCCTTTCGTGGAATATTCCCTCTTCCCTGATGTAGGGCGAGCTCAGAGTTAGTATATAGAGGTTCAGGGAGTGGGGGTTTGCCCCCTGCAAAAAACACATTTTATAGGAGGAGAGTGATGTTCAAGGTTCACTATTCTGCAGTTTCAATCTTTTTTTCTGCATGTCGGACTTTGACATTTTGGATGCCTACATTTCAGTAGGGTATCGGGGGGATGTAAGCATATAGGGTCTTTTCTCTACCACCAATACTCACATACAGAAGACATAATTAAAGCAAAAGGTTTATTAAAATGTCATTTGGGACTTTTTTGGAAAACGCATCCTCACAAACATCACTCCAACTGGCACTTCAGATACTAATGTGCAATTATAATAATTAGCACATAGTCACACCATAGTCTTTATTATCATTTACACTACTCCAGGACTGTGACTAATGTAAATAAGACACTCCACAACACGTTGTAGTGTTTATAATGCTTCAACTGCCATCTAAAGGAATTATGAAGAGATGAAAGTGACTTCCAAAATATCTTTAATTTTATTTGTTAATTATAGAAGTGTACTGATTGAACAGACATTTTTGTATTCTTATTTCAGGACAGTATGTACATTGTATAGAGGAAATGTTATTGAGGCACCAAGGAAATCCCCTCTGTTTTTAACAAACAAATTCCATGCTGTTATTGTTTATATCCATCTGAACTGGTACCAGGACAGACACAGGATTTCATTTTAACTTCTCAGGTAAGATATATTTTTCCCAAAGGCACCTGCGATACTTTGAAGCAAAAATTGTCTTTCTTGCAAGTGTTACTAATAACTAATAGTATAACTAGGAGAGATATAAAAATAACTGGGGTTTGATTCCCACAGCCTTCAGGTACATACTCTTTGACTAAGTCAGATGATTACATAACTGCTCCAAGGTCAGCCTCTGAAAAGAAACATTTTTTTCTAGTGAGTCTTATCCAGTTAAGAAAGGGACATACAAAAATACTTCTCCAAGTTCTTTATCTTAGGAATGACTTTTCTTCACAGAGCTGGGAAACATACTGTGGGTGGGGATAACACAGTCTCTTGCAAAGAGGGTTTTAGTAATTTTACTTGCCATATAATGGAAGCAAGCCTTAACATTAACTTTTGTTTATTATAAGCCTTAACATGTAGATTTAAGAGACAACATCTGTTTTAAAATTCCACGCACATTACAATCAACCACCTAAATAAGAAGGTAAGAAGAGCTGCAACATGTAGATTAAGGTGAATTTGCTTATAAAATCTCTGCAATACATAACATGGCTGTTTTGTATTTGTTTAAAGAGGTAGCCAGAAAATGTTTACTTCACTTTAACATTGCAGTATACTGAGTCTTTTTCCAGTGATTCATTTTCCAGTTTACTGGCTAAGATTAAATTAATTCTGTCTGAACGACATGCATATTCCTAGAGTAAGATGTACACAGGTATAACGCTGCAGCACTTGTTAAAGCTAGCACAAAAAACTACCAGGCATTTTCATTTAAATGAAAAATACATCATGCCAGACACAGCCCTTTCTAAATCAGAACAGAAGTATCCCTACCTGTGATGTTCAGTCTTGGTATTAAATAAATCATTCAAAAGATATCACTTGTAACAATGGAAGATTCTGAGGAGATTTCATGCTAACATTTCACATGCAATATCCAATAACCAACATAAATAGCCCTTATTTGTTTGAAAACAAGTTGATTTTAACAGGCAGTATGACATAATGTTATTCACAAGGCAGCATGTTAAATACAAGTTTCAGCAGGCTAGGCTGCTGTTTAACATGTTGACTGCTACATAAATAAGACAGAATGAAGGGAGTAATTAATTTTGTTTATTTGTATTTGGTAACGGAGTAAAGCCCAATAGTTTATAAAGCTGTTTCCAAGCATGACCAGCCCGTAACAAGAGGTTGTGTTACTTGCTCAGACAGACAAGACGGTTTTCATGTTGGGTTTGTAGGAATCAAACCTGCCTGTTCTCAGTCTGCCACATGTATCCATGGCTGTTCTAACCTTCAGACAATGCTACCTTATTCAACTACAATGAAATTTAAGATGAAAAGAATATTTACCAGAACAGATAAGAGCAATAATTAGAATGGTACAGGGCTGCAATGAAGAGAAGAGCTGCGAAACATGAGACAGAATGCACAACAGAAAGAGATTAGTGCTAATCTGAAAGGCAAGGAAATGTTGAGCTCACCTTGCACAGAAAGGTATTCCATTGCACTGCAGCTGTATTCCACCACAACTCTAGGAGACAAACAGCTGTTGCTGACAATCGGTTGAGCTCAGCCCTGCAAATGCGTCTGTTTCTCCACAGCCGTTTGTCTCTCCCATTACTATGTCACCCAGCAGTGGCAACACAACCTCCTGCTAATAGTACTAGGGCTATTTCAGATAGAAGAGGAAATGTCCATCCACAAGGTCACTGCAAGGTGACTGGAGACCAGAGATCTTACAAAAGAAGGGAGCCGTATGGAGAAGGTACTCTTTGAAGTAATACTGAGTCCTATAAATCAGAGCTCTGACAATGGAAGGTTAGAACAGCATGGGATCTGGAAATCAAAGACTGGCATCAGGCCAACTGAAAAACCTGAGCAGTCTCTTTAGGTAATAAATATAAATAAGGTGGGGGGGAGATTAGTGCCTCCTATGCCACCAGCATAGTCTGCTCTGATCATATTAAAACCTCCTTAAATATGATTACTCTTCGACGGGGGCTTTATTTTCCCTAGCTATTGGTTAACTTAATTAACTACATTATGCAGTACAAAATTCAGCTTTGATTCATTTAAGTTTCATTCAGGGAATCCAGCTGTGAACAGTGACAGCAGCAGGCATTCGCTAAGTAAAAGTA
The DNA here is from genome assembly GCF_019279795.1 of Protopterus annectens. NCBI lineage: Eukaryota > Metazoa > Chordata > Ceratodontiformes > Protopteridae > Protopterus > Protopterus annectens. The sequence continues at coordinate 45,782,361 of NC_056751.1, read as the reverse complement.
AATAAGCAGAAACTGCAGCATTTTTTTCATTCCAGCATCATACAGAACTCCATCTCAAATTACTATGAAAAGGCAGATTGCAGTTACATATAGGACTCTCTTGTTTTAAACAAAAATTCTTATATTTATTCATTTAATAAATGTCTCTATCTTCACTGCTGTCAGTTGTAGCATTCTGTTGATGGATATTAACACTAATTTTATATGTCTTACTTGAATTTTTGGCATCATGAGAGTATCAGATTGCAAAGTTCTCATTGCAAATGTAAAACCAAGCTATACTAAGTTATTTTTAGATTATAGACAAAAAACCTAGGACAGACTCCCTATTCTGTTATTACATTCAAAATAATAAATGTAAGGCAAAGTGCATTTGGCTAATGTTTGCATAAAACATATTTGCAGATTATAGTCCTACTAATTTATACAAAATTCCAGTATTCCTGCCATAAAGTACACCATCTGTTGTGGTCCTTCTGTGAGAAAACGTTATCATGTGACAGCAATATTTTCAAAACTATTTCAGCTGAGTCACGAAGACCTTACAGATGTATTAAAGTAATACCTTTTTCATAATGTGTTACAAAGCACCATTTAACAGCATGTTATGTTCAGCGCTGTCAAGAGTAAACATGACATGTTCATGGAAGGACCTGAGTAAAGCACTGTGCCTTTTGGCAGTAGTTTCTCTTTTTTTGAATGGAAAGCCATACGCAGGCTTCTGAGATCCTGATTCAATTCACGTCTCGGGTTCATTGAATTCTGTCAACACATTACGGCACTATGTATTGCAGCATGTGGGGTGTTGTAGAGTTTTAAACTTATACAAAATAAAGGTTAATTTACTAGACATACATTCAAAAGTAAATGTACAGTCTTTTCTGATTAATAGAACTTCATCTTTTAACCTGTTTCCTGGAAACATTACTTGCCATGTTACACTCAGTATGCAAATCTGTATGCCAGTACTAATGTGATGATTAATGCACACACATCGTACGTCCATCAGTTCCTGGTGCCTCTTCTCCTAAATTTAGTGGCATTCACATTTCTGTACAGATTTATCAATGAATCTGCAAAACATCTGTTGTCATGAGAGATTGTGATGCTGTTTGCATTGTGTGTATGGAATGCTATTGCCTTTGCTTGTAGCTGTGGAGAAAAAACATGTTGCCTGTGTGAAGTTAAATACTTCCATATGCATCCATGCTTACTGTGCAGCAGTGAACCCACAGAAGCTGCCATCTGTTTGACCCTTGGCTAGATACTCATGTTCAAAAGCTTGTGGCAGGATGTTGAGTACATCAGGGTTTGAATTACTGTACGTGACACCGTTCTTCAAAGTTCAGGAAGGGCACATCACTATTTTTCTGAAGGGATCTGTCATTTGGTAAAGGAATGTGTAAACCACCTCCCAAAGCCCACGTAGCTGGGAATCGATGAATAGTAGCAGATAAGCTGTTAATAGGACAGTAAGTGCTGCAGCCATTTCCTGGACAGCAGCATGACTGATTTGTCATTTGGCACATGCCTCAAAAGTAAACAATTCAGTGCAAGCAGAAGAATTTTGGGTAGGACTCACCAAGTGTCAGCTCTGTAAACCCGAGCTGTAGCTAACAGACCACAATAAAATTTCGATAGATCATTTTTAGTAACTGCATTTGCCTTATTTTTTTCAATACACAGAAGCAGAAGACAACATTTGAAGAGCATAACTTATTAATTTCATGAAAAAATACACATTTATGATGATCTAAAATGTTAAAAGAATACTCTGCTTAAGGATTAATTCAAACATATTACATGCTGATAATGACTTAATGTGACACAATCTAGTAATATAGAAACCAAAAAAGTGTGGCTTTTCACTAATAACCAAACAATCCAAACAAAAAAAGCCGTAGAGTGGAATGCGATACTGTTTCCAATTCAACACACGAAAGTGACACCAACCACGTACTTGAACGCTTTTATTGAACAAAATCACATGCGTTTTCGTCCCTTACTCTAGAGAGTATGAGATAAGAAAGGAAACTGATTGGTTAATTTAAAATAATGAGATGATATTCTATAGGTTAATTGATTGTCAGTAAAGTATAAAGGCTGAGATTTTTTTTAAAAGGTTTTATCTGATGAAGTCCTAGAGTAAGGGACGAAAACGCATGTGATTTTGTTCAATAAAAGCGTTCAAGTACGTGGTTGGTGTCACTTTCGTGTGTTGAATTGGAAACAGTATCGCATTCCACTCTACGGCTTTTTTTGTTTGGACAATCTAGTAATATCTTACAGTCAGATATATAAAAGTGCTATTTATTGCCTTCATTTGGAAAGGAGCACCTGTTATCCACATTTAGCTTAGATCCAGTGGTTGTAGTTAGATACTAACAGTCACATTATCACCTCTGCAAGCTGACATTTTGTTAGTCTCAGCAATCCTGGAGCACACAGAAGTTAATGCAGAGAAGGTTTTAAGGTAATTATCTCACAAACTACACAACAACACATCATCTGAATACACTGACTGCTTCCTTGTTGTTCACAAATTAATTTCAGATTCTCATTCTTTTAATTTTCTACATCACATTGAGTACTGAGCAGTGCAGTGGTGCAGTGCTTAACCTTCTTCATAGGTTCATAGGTAATTACTAGGCCAATGACCCCAGGGGAGCATTTTTAAGCCTAACTGTGCTTCCCATATATATCTGTCACATATTGATATCCTAAGGTTATTTTAAAGGGTATATGTAGGTGGACATGGGTGGTCAAGCATTTACTGCTTCCTCTGTCTACTAGAGACATTAGTGCAAGTCCAGGGATAAATTTCCAGTTCCCCATCTATTGCTCCAAATTACACTTGAATTGGATTAGGGAAGAAATGTTGATGCTATTTGATTTGCAGATGTGTAACAGGTCCATCAGAGCAGTTTCAGAGGATGCTTTGTAGGCCAGGCATAGATCGCCTTTCAACAGTCTGTAGACTGAGTACAGGGATAGTGTTTTGAGGTGGTCTGTGTAGGGCATGTTGTTTAGGTCATGTATTTTTTTTGTGCAGTACCTTTGTGGGCACAGCAGTTGTTGCATATACTTGGCCATCTACATACCAAAGTGGTGCTGTACTCAGTAATTGGTCTGATAAAGGCCAAGTACAGTGCAGCAATGACATCTTTGTAGCTAGATGCCATACCTTTGATTTTAAGTTGCGCAATGTAGAATGATTTCTTTATTACTGCTGCAGGCACATGATGGTCAAAGGCCAGGTTACTGTCTACATGTGTTCAAAATTCCTGACCACTGGGTCAACTATTAGCAATGTAATATCAATGTGGTAGTCTGCATGGGTAGCCATCTTACCACAGGATTCTATTATGCATTTCTTGGTACTGAGTTTTAGACCATAGCTCTGGTAACAGTTATTAATCTTTGTCAGGCCTTTTTGAAGGGTATTGGTGTCACTGGGGGATTCTGTGACTGTGCTTAGTTTACAATCTTCTGCAAACGTGGTCACCAAAGGCCCTTGGCATTGGTCTTGACTACAGAGAAGTAAATGTCAAAAAAGGAGTGGCTCCAACACTTAACATTTCTGGTTCCTACCTGGGATGCCTTCAATATTGAGTCTCTCCTTTCTCCTTAACTTTGCATGGGTTTTGCAGATGACTTCCATTTTCTCCCACAACCCCCAAAAATGACAGTATATATCAACTGATGACATTATTTTGCCTGTCAGTGTGTTAGTTTCTAGTGAGTGTGAGAGAGAATACAGAGTGTATACATGTCTATGTCTGTCCTGCGACTTACTGACATCCCATCCTGTATTGTTTCTTGCCTCTCAATGATGGGGACACAGTTCTCTCATATTAACTCTGGCCTGATTCTACTAATAATGATAACTTTGACTTACTACTCATTTGGTAGGACTTACGGCATGTTTGTGAGATGTTTCTGAGGTTTACACACCTTTTATGTTGTTGGAAACGTCAAGTACAAATGGATTAGGTGCTAGCATCATCATTTGGGCATGGAGGGTTAAAGCATAAATTGGTGATTCTGTTACATATGACACCATGCATCTACTACGTTACTAGTCTGCCATAGTCTAGAGAAGGTTTCATTATCTAGCAGAATAGGTATAATATTCTTTTGTCTAACAGATTAGGAAAACAGATGTCTCAGAGATCAATGATCCATCCGTTTTCTGGAAGGTGCTTTTCTTCTCATCTTCAGGACTTCCCCTTTTCAGACCAGTTAATGACCTTGCATACTTATGCTGCATTTAGGGTTACCATCTGTCCCACTTTGCGAGAGACAGTCCCTCTTTGAGCAGTTGTGTCCTGCAAAAAAAATGAAAAAATGGCAAATGTCCTGAGATTTTAGGACAAAACTATTTCCTGTATTTTTATGTAATAGTTGCATAAAACAGTCATTCTGTATCTTAAACACCTAACTGTTATAAGAAACAGAATAAGCAACTAAAATGCTACAAGAATAACCTTTCATTTAGGCATAAAAGTGAAGTTCTGTCCTTTGTACTTGCTGTGGGTATGTTTTGCCCTGCAAAATCTGACATTTGTACCCAAAATGTCCCACTTTGAGCATTTGAAAAGGTGGCAACCCTAGCTGCATTGCACTTGCAAACCAGCCCTTTGTCCAAAGTTTGGGGTTGAAGAGTGTTGTTTTCTTTGAGGAATATGTTTAGTTTCCCAGTCAACATTTTAAGAACACAGCATAAGGAAGTTAGGCAATTCATTTATATTTTTTCAGTAACATTAGATGTTTGGGTTCCTGAAGCTAATTTCCCAGAATGCAAATGGGCTGTGTAACCCAGTCAAGCACTCTACAGTGTTAAAGCATCTGAAAGTACCTCACCCTGACCTAGCCAGTCTGCCAAGAGACATACCTACTGAATGTTAAATATGGGAAACTGGGTTCCTGTTGAAAGTCTGATGATCATAACTGCAATCCACTGAACTGTGAGACTAAAATTGCAGAAACAGGAATACATAGTTGGTCTGAGATTACTGGTAAGTAGGAGATTATTCCCTTTATTCCTAGCATAACTTTTACTTCCTTGGGAGGTCAGTAAGAAGCCTAGTAAAACCACTGTGACAGACATACAGCCAGGGTAGTCAGTCCAGATGGATTTAAAAGTTAGGATATCAACTGATTAGGACCAAAGCAGCACCACCAATGCTATACCTTCAAAATTACTGTGAATGTTGTCTCATTTAGCCAAATGTATGAATCATGAAAGTTCTGTTTAGGTTTTAATTTTGATAGCATCACCATCTAGAGTTAGGATTTTTCTAAGCATATACTTTGTCATGGATCACCTGGGGAGTGTATGAAACATAAACTGTTTAGCACTAGAATACACTCAAAGAGTTTCTTTTAAGTATTCCATCCCTTAATTGTCTCCTCATATGGAAGATATTTTGTGCTGCTAATTTACTGTTCTTTAATTGAATCAAGGCCTGTGCACCTCTAAGTGTGAAAAGGCCTTCATCCTGACAGGCTTTGCTTGGAAGTCCTAAGGGTACCACTTCATCTTGTTTTAATATTGCTTCTGGAAGTGGTGAATTGTCACTCATGCAATGTGATGGCCTCCCCCCAACCAGATTCATGCATGGCCTCACTTGCAAACTTGCTCCCTAAACCTAGAAAAAACTCTGCTGACCCCACTCAATATTACCAAATTTCACTTACCAACAATGAATTTTATTTAATTTTTTTATGAATATTGGGCCTCTAGGTTAAAACCAGTAACAAATGTCCTCATTCGTGTTTACTTTATTTATATATTTGTTAAATGGCATAGAGCACTGATTGACATGGACTTTTTTCAGACTCAGCTCAAGAGTCACGTATGATTAAGTGACTTGTTCAGAGTCACACAATAGGCAGATGGAGGCTGAGGGAATCAAACCCATTCTGGTTGTTGACCAAGCAATATTTCTGTTAAGCAGTGCATAGATTCTGTCAGACAGGTTATGAATATTGTGGATTGCACCCAAATTGCTGAAATAACATTTGTGTTTTAATGTCAAAAATGTTTTTCATAACATTTTTGTTGTCTTATTTATTCATTGGTTTTGGAGGCATATGTTTTTGCTTCTAGGTTTATCTACGTTGTGAGGCTGATTTACTTTGGACCATTTGGTCCAGATATGTTCTCATTTCCCAGTAAATTCTTTATAACAATAGTAACTATCAAGAATAGGCCTACTCTGGAATAGTGTGATGGCCGCATACCCTTACACATTAGGAGGCCTGCCTGTAATGAACCTGCATAGCCTTGATATCGAATGTATCCCATATTACGGAAGTGTCCAACCACAGAAGCACAAGTGTAAAAACATTTACATAAACCCCACCCATGGACTACCTCATATGCATGCAATGCTAAGAACCTCAATGTCTAGAAGCAGACAGTGGTGCCCACAGAGAGAGTAACCATGGTCTATGAACTGGGGGAAGACTGTCTTGAATACTTCAGAAGGTGATTGTGAATATAATCTTGGGTGGATACGGCATAATTGTTAAAGCATTTGCCTCATAGACACAAAGTGCAGGGTTTGAATCTGACCTTGGGTTATTGGCCCTTCAGGGTAGTTAGCCTAGTATTCACTTATGAACCCTATGGACCTATTGAGTTGAGAATGGTTAATATCAAAACACTTGTGCATGCATTCCATGGTGCATTGTAATGAAAAATCCATCCACAACCCTTTTTTCCTATTTTTGCACATGGAGTTGGGGTGTCACTTTAACAGTGACAATCATTTAGTGCCAAGGTTTGCACCACCAGGTTGCTAGTCCTGCTGAAGTATTGCATCCACAACACACAAACAGCTGTGGTCAGTTTAGAGTGTCCAGTCCACCTTATGAATGTCCTTGGAATGTGGGAGGAAACACATGCAAATACAGGGAAGATATGCAGACTCCATGCAGAAGGCACCCCCAGACAAGGATCAAACCAGGGAACCTCTTGATGTGAGGTGACAAGCCTATCCACTGCACCACTGTGTCACCTGATCACACATAATTTATTTTCTGTGAAATCTTTAGCTAGGATCTTGCCTTGTATCCATTTTTCACATGCTTATAGTGTATATTTCCTATTCTGCATTGACTATCTGATATAATGTATACCACAGGTTTATTTCTGCAAGTCTTGTTTGGTTTATTTATTATTTAAATGCTAATCATGACTCTGAGCAATTAATTATTAAAGCTTAAGATGTCTGGCTTTAAAGACAGCTGGTATGTATCACATGAGTCTTGTAATAAAATATATCAGTAAATTTGTCTTCTGTAAATATTTTTGTCAGAATATAATCTGGTACATGTGTTTCAGGAATTTGCTTTGATTATTTATTTATTTAACTAGTTCTCAAATAGGTATACATGTTTGCATGTAACTGCCTGTCTGTCCATATGTCTGTGTATCTAAAGTATTTTGTTTGATGTACAGAATTCTACTTTAAATTTATCCTGGGGGCTTCTGCAACTCCTCCATAGATATAAGCATAGCCATTTTTTTCTCAAGTTAATGCTCAAATAATAATACTGATGAACTTTCATAAAGCGAATTACTGGTCTGTCATTTTTAATATGATGACATTTTAATTAAAGTAAACTTGAGTAAAGTATAAATAAGATTTTGATTTAAGGATGGCTGATGTGGAACATATGTGTGTGCTCCATGGTGTCTTTCACTGATGCCTTGGTTATTTATTATTTGTAAATTCCTTAGCCAATAACCCTTTTGTATTTATGTGTGTTTTTTTCTGTCCTCCTGTTTGCCATCACTTCTGAATAAACCCACTTATTTGTTCTCCTGAAGGGTGTAAGACAGTTACAAGAGGCCATCATCCAGCAACCATTTTTTGTTTATTTTAACTACAAGCCCTCCCCCACTTGATGATGCATGAGGTTAAAGATGTAAGGTGCTGTGATGTTTCCACCTGCAATAGCATGAGTTCCAACACAAGCCCAATGAAGGCTACTATGTGAATATGGCTTGGCAAATCACTGCATGCTGTTACACTGGCTTGCAGTATCTGGGGATGAACAAACCAGGAGGCAGCATAATTGGTTCATAGAACACTGATCTAAAGGACCTGTGTTACAGTTCACTTCTAGGTCTATGTAGTTTCGGAAAGTTGGTATTTGATGCACACCAACATTGTGGGAACCAATAATACCATCACTTATTCTGACTCAAACTGTAATATCAGTGACAGTCAAATTTAATCTTCTGAGCACACACTTAGTTCAATGTAAAGAAAAACTCAGAAAAAGCTTTTTCTTTGTAGAAGGGCAAGCCCCCCAGCATCCTTTATCACACAACTTGCACTGCCTCCATACCTGCACTTTCAGCATAGCTTACTGAAAAATATATTATATTAAATATATGAGTGCTTTCTTGATTACTTTGAAGCCACAGTTGAGATTGGCTGTCGTTCATGTTTACTTTTTCCTTATTTTAAGTAGTCTCAGTCAGAAACTTTGATGCTCAAGAAGTACCAATTATCCCTGTGGCTTAATGTTTTTCAAGGGTGGGAAGACATCTTACCCCCTAGGCTGGAAAACTAGTACATCTCACTACAAAGATATATGCATGTGTACATACATACATAGTACATATACACACACACATGCACACAAACACACCCACAGACATAGACGTAGACACACACATATGAATGTTATATATAAATATACCACTGTTTTCTGAATGAGAATGTAACTGATATGCAAACTGTGCTTAAGTGATGTAAAACCTAAATGTGTGAATTAACACGCAATATATTTGTTTTTCAATCAGAGGAATGTATGTGAGAAGTTATAAACTTTTTCTATGGGACATTTCAAAAAGCATATGGAGTTTTTAACTGAAAATTGTAAAACCCTTAAGATGGGAAACACAGTAATTATATCTAAGATGTGAAATGTGTGACATACATGTGAAGCAAACTGTAACTGATCTGGCCTGTAATTACAGTATTTTTGACCATTCCCTGGTTCAGGAAACTACCAAGTTGTAAAGGTGTAACTAGTAGATTATTTAAAGAGAAGGGTAACCTAGAGCATGTAAACAGGCTCATTAGTTGTAAATGTGAAATCCACCTTGATTTTGTCTGAGAGTTCTACATAAAAATTAACTACTTGCTGGCTATTTTTCTTGTTACTTATATACCTTGTACAGTAACTGTATTACTTGTTTAATTTGTACTGTGAAATTTCATAGTGTGTATTTTCTACTGTGAAGCTTTTCTCCCCAGACCTCTGCTGATAAAGGGCGCAAGCTCAGTCAGACTATCCCAGTCAACAAATGGCAAATAGATAAATAAACAAATAATATATAAATCACACAGATAAATGAAGAGAAGAGAAGAGAAGACAAGTCAGAACTACCTTGATGCTTGTGATGTACAAATTTGAGAGTTTTGTTTCTAAAGTAGTCTCTACCTGTATTCTGGAAGTTTGGCTATTGTAGCTTATTTATTTGTAATTCCTGCAAGCAAGAATAAACAGGAAAAGAGGACTAGGTGCAGATAGATGTTGCTTTATTGCAATCTTTTTGTTCAAAAGAGTTATTTTGTGTTTCCTTGCACAAGCCCATATTTCTCTGTATAGCTAAATGGTGACTGAATTGCTTAACTCATTCTTTTCTAAGCCAAGTAACATATATTTTATTTGTTCATAATTAAAATGCTTGTGACTGGTGGTTTCTTTACATATTTTGTTAATGGATAACAAGGTATTTACTGCTAACTGGTGACAGCTTGCTGGTAACTGCCTCTATTGGCCAGACTGCTCTACACACTTTGACGTGTTAATAATGACTTGGCTTATTAACAAGAAGGAAATGGCAACTAAGAGTTTTCCAGTTTGGACTGGGGCAATGGTTCATTTCTATTCTGAAACAGGGGAAAAGACTGCATTGCTGGAGAACTGTGCATGTGTGTGTGTGTGTGTGTGTGTGTGTGTGTGTGTGTGTGTGTGTAAAAGTTTATTTAAAGTAAGCTACTGTTAGCAAGGGGGAAATGAAAGATGCTGAAATGCCCAAAAAGTGTGAGGAAGGGGTTGCTGCACATATTATGTTGTAAAATAGTGATACATGACTTGCAATATACTATGTGGTTCATAACTCTTCTTCTTCTTCTTCTTTCAGCTTTTTCCAGTTAGGGGTCACCACAGTGGATCACCTGTCCGCTCATGATTGGCAGTGGAGTTTTACAGTGACGAGTTGCCAGCCCGGCACCCAACCTTCCACAGAAGGTACACACATGCACACACTCACACCTAGGGCCAATTTAGAGTGTCCAATCCACCTACAGCATGTCTTTGGGATGTGGGAGGAAACCGGAGCAAACCCACGAGACCACAGGGAGGACATGCAGACTCTGCACAGAAGGCACCCCAGCCAAGGATCGAACTGGAGAACCTCTTGCTGTGTGGCGGCAATGCTAACCGCTGCACCACCATGGCCGCCAACTACGTGGTTCATAACAAATTTCTTAAAAGAAGGAATAAATCTTCAACAAACTATAAATCTGAGTTGTGAAAGTATACATCCCAACCCGATGCCTTTGTTAGCAATATATGAAACAGGCACTAGACCACTTTATAACTTCATAAAGTTAGCTTTATATTTATTTTGTATATTCAGCAGGATGTTTTGTTTATTCTAAGTGATTGTTGTCACAGAAATTAACTTGGGTTGGTCTAACAACAGTCTAAATTTATACACCCATAATGTTTCTTGAAAGATAATTAATACTGTCCTTATGCTGATTGGTTATATTGTTTGGTCAGCATGCATAGCACCTAGTATAGTGTGCACTAACGTAATAGAAAAAGAAATGGGATAATGAACAAATCCAGACAGTAACAATCACGGAAAATGGCAGGGTACTTACATAAGTAAGCACTGTTTTTTTGCTACAAAATAAACTTCTCCATATTTAAATGAAGTTTCTTCCTGGCTTGAGCATTGTTACTACTTAGGCATGACTAAGCTGTGTAATAGTCTAGGAGAACTGACTATTTTTTGAGAGAAATATATTCAGGACTTGGCAGGTTTTATTACTGTAGCACTATCTGTGTCTCCATAAGTTTTCCAAAGCTATCATTAAGGCACAGTCAGAACCATTCTTACCTGTGCTGCCTTACCATGAAAAAAATCTCACTCTATCAGCATCATCATCATCATCTTCACCATCATCATCATCTTCTTGTCTGTATGACATCCACTAGAATGTTTTGTACAAGATGTTTGGGTTTACAGCCTTAACCAAAGAAGTGGTTGCAGGATCATGTGAATGTACCAAATACATTATTTCTAACAGTAAATTACTTCATTCTATCAACTTTACACCAGCGTTGCAGATATCTCTAATTGGCTGCATACACGTGTTGCAGATATCTCTAATTGGCTGCACATTCCCTTCCCTTCACCAGCCCTTTCTTTGCCCCAGAGTGGTTTAGTATTATGTATAATGCGATAAATCATAGCTGCACATCCAGTTGCTTCCAGTTTGTATATTTTATGTATTCTGAATTATTCCTAAAACTCATATATCTGACTATCTTGGTAACTTGTGCACTCGTAGCCAGTTTGATGGCATCCTTCTAATGCAGCCTTTAGGAATGGAACAATGTAATAACTGGTGCAGCAGTGCTGAGTGAATCTTCAGTGTCTTTCTCTGCTTTACCACCCCATTACATACCCTTTAATATTTGATATACAAACCTGCTGTGAATGAAAAGTACAGAACAGGCAGATCGTACTACAAAGTGTACCAGAGTATAGCTGCTGAATGCACAAACAGAGAAGTAAAAATGATGTAAGTTTAACAGTTCAGCAGTTTATTTTCATGTCCATTTGTCTGCCTTAGATCTGAAAATTAGATCTGGTGACTGCAAATCGTAACATAAAACAGAAGTGGACTGAAAATCGTAACATAAAACAGAAGTGAACTATCTATACTAAGTGGTGGCATGCTATGATATTGAGATACACTGAGCATCCGATAGAAAACTCTGTCCTTTCATTAACTGCCAACAGTAGTACCAGTTCTACATTTTAGGCTATGGTTACCAGTGCAGCTTCTTTACCTTCTTTGCTTAAACTTTATGACCCGTTAGAGGATTCTGTGTGATTTTGCAGAAATGTTCCATTTTCCTCTCTTATTGAGACATTCTCTGAATCTTTGAAAAAATCTGTAGTGTCCCTGCTAGTTAATGATCCAAGATTGCAGTACAATGTGCAAGATATTCCGTCTGCACTCCGTACTCAGTCTGCCCTTGGATTTATCTCCGAAGGTTCTGACAATTACTGGAGGCTTCAGTAAATCTTTGAGATAAATCTCTACACATTTCTTGGCTTCTCACAACCCCAAGATTTTGTGAGTTGGTTAACATTCCTGATACTCAATTGAAGACATAGGTTCATTAAAAAGTCTATGACACGAGAACCTTTTTACGACCTAGTAAAGAATGTAACCTGTTCTGGGCAGTAGTTGCTTTCATATTAATCATTATATTTCAAATTTATATAAAAGAGGTATGCTACAACAAAATTACAGGCATAACCCTATACCACCTCCAGTATACATTGCTTTAATTTCTTCTGTTGATACCTGGTAGGTCAGGTTCAGAATTTTGCATCTGACATTTACACAGCATGACAGTCTACAAAAATCCATATTTTTACTAAAGCATACAGACTAACTGCACCCAGTACTGCAAATGCCGTCAATGTTTCATGACCCTTTAATGTTTTACTCATTCAGCTCTGAATTATAATTGCAATTTAGTAATACAGCATTCAGATGTTTCTGCTGAATTTATAACATTACTCATATAGCTCCAAATAAAGTTTCTTAGTCGTGACATGAGAAAAACCCAACCCTTAGTTTTCAATTCTAGTATGATTTTTGTGAACTCTCAATCAGGGTATTACTTCTCTGCAAGTGACAGTTCCAGTTGCCCTGGACAATTAGTGTACGCATTCACTTTTCCTACACCTTAGTTCTGTCCTCTACAGCATCACATTAATCTACAAACAATGGTATAAACATGTTAAGAACATGGCATAGCAGAGATGTCATATGACTAAGGGCCTTATTATTATATTTCTAACTGTATTTACAGACGTAAACACTTGCAAATAATATTGATGCTAAATAAAGAAAATTACAGCCTTATGTGGCCATTACAAAATGTGAAGACAGAATCTATCTATTGGGAACCTAACAGAAGTTATAGAGTAATGCTTTCAAAATAAATATAGCTGTACAATGCCTTTGGGGTTTCCCCTCTTCTACTGATAACAGCCAAATGTAGTGCTTGTTTGGAAAGTGACCTTGAATCATGGGATTGCTTCATAAAAGAGCAGACTAACAACACTGCACTGCACTGTCTGAGTATGACTGTGCCCTTAGAATATGTATTTTTATACATAAATGAAGAACAGGGTTTTGAAACAGTACCCTGTAGAGTAAGTAATGATCAATATTTTGCAATATAAGCTCAAAAAATCATAAGCTTTTTGTTTGCTGCAATCATTTCACTTTCTCATATTATTCTATAGTCTTACAGATTCAGAATTGGACTTGTTCTATATAAATTGTAGTTTGATACGTGAATCACCAAATTAAGCATAAAATGAGAGAAGTATGTCATTAAATATTTAATTTTCATAAGATGAATCACATTAGATATTATTGTCCACTAAATGACCGTGCACAATTTTGTAATACCTCATGCTCCTACTCACAGAAGTGTAGATTCTGATGCCAAACAACAACCATATCATGGACTCCTGAGACTAAGTGCATTAAATATGTTTAAATACAGTATGGATGCTGCTTGCCTTTTACATGCCTCCCCTCAACAGTAATTCTAACAATACTATATACTTTGCTTCATGCACTCTTGAACTGAGACACTGCTTTTGTCTTTACAACCTCTTTGGAAGCCTGTTTAGTCATTCACTACCATTTCTGTGAATAATGGTCACCCACATTTCACTTGAGTTGCCATCTTTGTAGCCTAAGACTGTATTTTCTTAATCTTATGTATTTATGTTTAAATTATGGTATACCTTTGACTGCAGGGCTTTCCATGAACCACTGACAAATTACGTATGTCAACAACCATTTGATTTTTTCCCAGATGTCATCTATTTTTATCTATTTTAGCCTCATGTAAATAACTTTTGAGACAAACAAGTAATGCCTTTTATTATGTTCCCTGAGTTACCTCTATATAGTTTATGTCTTGAAAATGGTGGTCTTTAGAAATCCACATAGCACTATGGATGAATTATTGTAACTGTCTTTAAAATTACCAATATGTGTTTTTCAGCTTGTAAAATACTGTCAACTGTCCAGATTTTCACAGAATGTCCTCATTTTTGCCTCATATTTTTAGTATGTTCCTCATAAAATGTATGGTTTTCTGGCAAATTGATGAAGATTGAAGTAACTGGATAATGGCATACATTTCAGTTTCTGGCTTCATATCCTTTAGAAAATACATGCTAACACAAATCCTGCTATTTTATCACATTGTTAAGTTTATAAGAGCAATATTTAAAATCTGTTCCTATTTCTGGGCCATTGTTACCCATTATTTTAGGCTTTGTACAGATTTCTTGTGCTAAGATGCTGAAGGCTATGGCTTGTAATGCTTCTTTTTTGCATAACTGTATTATATCACCCTTCCTTGTTCCTTTCCTAAATCACTTGTTTACCTTTAGGTCATTAGAGTATCCATAGGTTCATAGGATGATACTAGGCTATTGGCCTGGAGACTCTTACAATCCTAGCCAAGAATTTCGGCCATGTTTCCACAAAGTCAGCACCTGTTTCTCCTGTCCAGCAGGGACACAGGTGGGATCCCAGGGATATATTTTCTGTTTCTCATCCAGTCGTCCAGGTTCCTCTTAAAGAGGGCTAATGAGGTACTCTGCTTGACATGGACAGGGAGTCTATTCCACAGATGGAGGAGTTATTGGGACACAACTCTATCCCACCAAGTTCTATTAATGTCACAGACCAGGTTGAGGCCTTGCGTGCAGGTTGCGCTAGTGGAGTTTGACTTATGGATATGCTGCAACTCCATCAAGGCTAGGTCTGAGATGACCTTGTATGCCAGACACAGGTCACCTCTGAGCAGTCTGTATGAGACTGAGTAGAGGGACAGGGCTTTTAGCCACTCTGTATACAATAGGTGTTTGAGACCCTGGATTTTTCTGGTCAGGAACCTCCGTGGTCTTTCCAGCTGTTGTACGTGCTTGGCAAGGTACATGCTGAAGGGGGCATTGTTCTCAATAATGTATCTGATAAGGGAGGAGTACAAGGATGTTACAACCTCTTGTTCTTGGGTGAAATACCCTTACTTATAAGGTGGGCCATGTAGAAAGCCTTCCATATAATGGAAGCAATGTGGTGGTCAAAAGTCAAGTTGCTATCAACCTGGGTGCCCAAGTCCCTCACGACTGACTGCATGCTTACTACATTGTTATTAATGTGATAATTAGTGAGGATACCATTTTCCCCAAAGGGGATAATGATGCATTTCTTGGCATGCTTCTGGCACCAGTCATTAGTTTAGGTAAGGCCCTCTTGGAGGATGTTCACATCTCTAGGGGAATTTAAGACAGTGTCCACCTTGCAGTCATATGCAAACTTAGTCAGCCACAGACCACTGGTTTTGACTTGCACCTCAGAAAAGTATATCCCAAACAGTAGAGGCCCCAAGACCGATGCTTCGGGTACACCACTCATTATGAGTCTACTACTAGAGGTGGCTTCCCCTATTTTGACTGAGTGGGTTCTCTCAGTGAGCCAGTTAGCTACCCATCTGGTAACATACTGGCTGATGCCTAGCTGGAAGAGTTTACCTATTATGCCCGACTGGGGAATAGTGTCAAAGGCTTTGGCTAGGTCAAGGTAGGTGGTGTGCACAATCTTCCCCTCATCCATGGCATTGGTAACTGTCTCACAGAAGTTGACCAAGTTTAACAGGCATGATCTCCCTTTGACAAAACCAAACTATGTAGGGTCAAGCATTTGTAGGTTGCCAATGTACTTGTTTATAAGGTCCATGATAATGCATTCCATGGCTTTGCAGATCAGGCTGATGGGCCTATAATTGCCTGGGTCAGTGGATGCTCCACTTTTGTGGAGAGGAATGACAATGGCTGTCCTACATTCAGCTGGGATGAAGCTGGTGCTCAGGCTTTGGCTGAATAGGTGCCTAATGGAGCTGAGATCTCATGCCTGAGGTCATGTAGGACACAGCCAGGGATGTTGTCAGGTCCCATGGAGACTGTATTATTTGCCTTTAAGAGGGCATTAAAGACCTGCTCCCTGGTAATGAGGGAAGGGGCCAGGTGCTGGGTATGTTCTGGTTTACTGATGGGAGGACAGGGGGTGAGGTTTTCACTGAACCTGCCTGCCAGCAGGTTGGCTATATCTACAGCTTTTGTGTATGCAAGTGTTCTTGACCACCAGTTCAGAGCAGATTTGGGTGTTGCCTTTAAGATTGTTGACATATGTGAAGAAGGTCTTGTGATCGTCCTTAGTGGATGTGGCCAATTTGGACTCGAAGTTAGCTTCAGAGGATTTCACCAGTGACCTTATTTGCTTGTGCAGACAAAGGAGAGATTGCTTCCAACTTGGCACCTGCTCCTTCTTGGTCCTGGACAGCAATTTTTTCCTTTTATTATAGAGTTTGTTTATTGCTGCTGTGCACCAGGCAGGTTTAGTCTTCCTTGAGGAAGGTGATTTGGTCCTGTCAGGTATTGCTGAGTTCATACAGCTATGTAGGTGCTCATATAGTTTTTTGGTGTAGGCTTGGACATTAGTGCTTGTTCCAGCTGAAGGGATGATGGCTGTAAAGCTGCTTATACCTGCTCTCAAATACCTGCTCTCAGGAGGTTGTATCCAAAGTTAATTTTCTGTTCTGCTGTTGGTGCTACTTGCTATCCAGATATGCACCTTATTTTCTGATTGATTTTAATATGTTATGGTTTAGATTATTTCGCCTAATCTTGCCAAGTATGTTATAATTTTGTTTGTGCTGTCTTTTGTTTCAACCATAATACATAACTGTGCCATTGACAAAACAGCATTTTTTTCTTTCAAGGTATTCTGCAATGTGACATAAAAACACTGGCTGAGAATCATAAAGTATCTGGAACCACACAGCTGATGGTCATGCTAAATGTAACAGTTTGTATATAAATTGTTCACACCTACACTGGCTGAATAAATTAATAACCCTACTTCCTCTATGGTCTGGAATACTTTGACACTGTAGTATATCAGGTTACAGTAAGCATAACATTCAAATTTGTTGCAGAGTATAAAACTTTTGTTAATTATTTGTTTGGTCCAAATGGAATACTGACGCTCATATGTTCACTGAAACAGCTTCCATGTGGTTGTCCCAGTGTAGAAACTGTCACTGTTAGAACATTTTGCTGTGTGGATGACACAAACTAAACTACAGTTAAAAAATGATGTTTAAAGATCTATTCATATTAGACAGGTCTACATCTGGTCTTTCATGCATAAACATACAGTATAGGCATTGACCCCAGTTATGCATCCCTGCAGATTTTTGTGTTATGACCATATGATTACGTTTCAGTTATTTACTGAAAAGAATTTAACATCTGACATTTTTGTAGTAACCAAAGAAGCACTCCCTACCACTTGAAACAACATAATATGACCTCTAAATATCCTCCACTTATTCATAATAATACATTTAATCTCCATAAAATCAGCTTATTAACTTTATACATATTTCTATTACAATAGAAAATTTCCTTAGAAAGTTAATTTGAAAGAGAGCCCTATCCTATCTGAGGAGATCATATTAACCGTGTCGCAGACTACTTTTAAGCCATAATTTCTGGTTGAGTACATTTGTTTCTGCTGTTCACTCTTAATACACAGGACTGTCTTCTGAGCTCAGTCTATATAAGTAGACATCTCATCCCTCACTATATCAGACAGTTTTTTAATGTATTCAAGACAATTTGCCTGGTTCTTTGGCATGCAGGTATAAAGCCCTGCCATGATCCAGGCAACCTAAGTTCGATTAGTGACGCTGAAACTGGAAGAATCAGGTAGGGGAGGGTTGCTGGGGCAGCTTATGCTGGCTTGTTCCATCCTGCGTGGATGGAGCTGGTGGTCCCATAGGGCTGATTTTATCCCATAGAAGTGGATGTCTTCACACAATCAATGGCCACAGGGGTAAAGGATGTGGGCTTAGTGATTTCAAGCTAGTGATAGTAGCCTACAGAAGGCATGCATGTGGTAGCATGTACATATCAGGGGAGATAATAGTATGCCATTGTAGTCACATGGGTGCTTACATCAACCATCAGGAAACATCCCCTCAGGCTGCCTATGTGACTACCAAGCCATTGATTGTCCTGTCCATGGTGATATGGAACCAATGGACAGTGGTGGTGTCCTGCTTGTCATCAGGCTCTGGGGCCATAAAAAAACTACAGACATGCTCCTATGGTATACAGAAAGGTAAACTGAAAGTTTGCTAGCAGAAGCTAAGCACTCCTTGCTATACCATAAACAATCCTTACTACATAACACACAAGTACAGGCTTTGTTGATCAACAGTTCCTTACCTGATAGATTTGGTCTAATCTGCAAATCTTGTTATCTATTCTGTCTACTCACAAACACTACTACACCTATATTTCTTAATGGCTATACTGACATTTGTTAAAAGTCACCAAAGGCAATCATTATTTACAAAGTACAGTTTATGAAATGTTAGAGGACTGAATGTTTGTTTGAAAAAATCAGAATCTTGCTTATATTCTTTTCCCCACAATATTTCTGGTACATATTGTAATGTGGCAGTGAACCCCGAGGTTAAGTTCATAATTTCAGAAATAAAAGTTTTTTTTGTCTGCATAACTAATTTAATTTTGTGTTTTAATTTTTGCCACTGTTACAAAACAGGGAGTTTACTGACCAGATATGTTTCCAATGATTTATGTTAAAATGATGCATTTCTTGGTAATGTCTTTTAAATATTCTGGTTGAAATGGCATATGTAATTAAGCAACAAAAGTAAGGGAGCAATTCATATCTGAGCAAGACAGTCAAACCACTACAGAGTGCCGGTTACAGAATATTGAAAATCATTCATTCATTTTACCTCCTTTATCTTATTATGTCGGTTCATATAAAACATATCACTTACTTGAAAAATGTGAATATCAGAAAATGAATGAATTAAGAAATCAGGACTGTATTAAGAAACCGGAACTGAATTATGTGGTACTTGAAAGTGTAGAAACAGGAAGTATAAAGCAGTAAATACGTCAACCAGAATGGAAGGCCTGTTTATGTGCATTAACACTGTTAGTGAAGCTCTGTTTTGACTGTAGTAATGGAACGTGAAAAACATGCCATGTTAATTGCTGTAGAACTGCCTCCCAGCTGAAACTTCAAAGGTTTTACTGCTGTCAGTGGCTGAAACTTCACAGCATTTATTGATCTGGATGTTTTTTCAAAAATCATATTGATCTTTAATCTAATTAGGGCGAATTCTACTGAACCGATGTGCTGTGCTTACTTAAATGCGATATGACACAAAAACTGGTATCTATGCAGTGCTGTAAAAGTTCACTACCCAAAATCATGGTGTGCAAATTATACATAATTATGCTGTTATAAAACCTCTTTATTGCATATAAAGCATTTTGTGGTAATGAGGTATCTGTTTTATAAAGCATTTTGTGGTAATGAGGTATCTTTTTTTTACCATTTTTCTGCATATATTATTCTTTCTTTTGGTGCTTTTCTCCAAGAAACTCAAGTGAAAATGGCCGTTGGAAATTTCCATTAAATCAAATAAAGATAAAATAACTAAAGATAATCTACTATGACTCCCCAAGTTACACCTTGGAGAAGAATTAGCCTGCGATGCAAAACTGGTCAAGAATTCAGTCAGATGAAAAAAACATTAATATAAGCGTGCTTTTCAGGGGACAAGCCCTCTTGCACTCCCCATATTGTGACAGTCACCCACACTCCTGAACATATATGTATGTCAACTCACTGGTTGCAAAAACATGAAAAAGGGAGAAATCTCCCAAACAGAAGGAAGTCACAGCTGTAGCATTCATGCTATTTTAGATGAGAGATCTAATTAATCTCAAGATGTACTTCTGCTCATATTTATTATTTATAATATTGTCAGCTTGCATTATTGAGTATTCTCTTCCTAGAATCTATTTTAATTTTTAGTAAATAATAATAAAGATAATTAATGTGAAAATGCCTGTAATGAATGGAAACCGCATTTAAAAATCACAGGTATAATTCACGGATTTCATTTCATGAAAACAGAATTTTAGTTTTGAAAAACTGAAAATCTGTGTCCCTGAGTATAAATGGATAAAAGTTCTGTTATATATGCCTCATTTCAAGCTCATCCTTCGTTTAATCTCTCTTTTCTTCCATTGCTACTTTTTCTCCTTCTTTCCATCCACTGTTTTCCTTTATGCTCATTTTCATCTACACCACACTCTAACCTGTTTCTGCATTTTCTTTATATTTTCTATACACTTTCAATCCCCCAAGGATCACTATTTTATTTATTTTACATTTGTTAACTGGGAATTTCCAACTTGGAATGAGCCAATTTTCAGTAGAGGCTCAGGGAGAAATGCTCCAGTCACATGTCTTTGTAACGTGGGAGGAAACTGGAGCACCCACATGAACAAACGCAGGACATAAAAACTCCACACAGAAGGGACCCCAGCAGAGAATCAAACCGGAGAACCTCTTGCTGTCAGGCGACAACGCTACCGCAGTAGCGCTGCTCTGTCCATTTAATGGCAT
Organism: Protopterus annectens; assembly: GCF_019279795.1. Taxonomy (NCBI): domain Eukaryota; kingdom Metazoa; phylum Chordata; order Ceratodontiformes; family Protopteridae; genus Protopterus; species Protopterus annectens. Next base: position 45,761,458 of record NC_056751.1, on the reverse strand, counting down.
TTCTTCTACTTCTAGCTTTGTAAACATACCATCTGCTTGTTTGCTCAGCAATGCACATAGCATATGAAACTTTTCCATCTTATAAACAGCTGACTGCTTCTTAAGGTTATATGTTATTGTAGATGCTCACATAACACTTCTCCAGTATTTTACATATCCAAGTTTTATTGTTTTTTACTGTTTCATTTATATTCTATTTTTGACGTATGTACTTCTGTTATATTTTGACTTTTTCTGCGAATGTTAACTGGAACTTTCTATTTTATTCAGTTATGCTGATTCTTCTTTTTTGTGGGCCTGTTCTCTTCGAGCTTCTATTGAAAATTAATTCTCTTAGCTGGAGATTCTCATAAACAATCAAACTAAATAAGCAAATAAATAAATTCATCCATCCTTGCAAGAATACCCAGAACAGTTTTACCTACATCCTTCTGTTTAACTCGTTTTAATTTATATTGTTTTGATGTAGTTGTTTAAAATTGTTTTAATTTCAGTTTTCCGTTCACTGTCTTCTTCCTTCTGAGTTTTCACTTACTTCCTAAGTGTTTATTAGTCTCACCACAGAGTTACCTCATTTCAGATCTACATTTGCTTTCAATGATGGTAGTTTGGACATCTCTCCAATATTTTTCGACCATGCCTTTACGACTCTTAGTAACTCAAAGCACTGAGTGAAGTGAACATTCCACTGTCATCAGTCAGTTTAAAATTGTACTTCAGAATAAATGATGGTGGCATCATTCTGCGGCTTTTACATAAAGCAGACAAAGACACCTGGAAATATATCACAGATAGTGGCATCATTCTGTGGCTTTTACATAAAGAAGACAAATATGATTGGAAATATATCACAGATGGTGGCATCATTCTGTGGCTTTTACATAAAGCAAAGACACCTGGAAATATATCACATGTGGTGGCATCATTCTGTGGCTTTTACGTAAAGCAAAGACACCTGGAAATATATCACAGATGGTGGCATCATTCTGTGGTTTTTACGTAAAGCAAACAAAGACACCTGGAAATATATCACAGATGGTGGCATCATTCTGTGTCTTTTACGTAAAGCAAACAAAGACACCTGGAAATATATCACAGATGGTGGCATCATTCTGTGGCTTTTACATAAAGAAGACAAATATGATTGGAAATATATCACAGATGGTGGCATCATTCTGTGGCTTTTACATAAAGCAAAGACACCTGGAAATATATCACATGTGGTGGCATCATTCTGTGTTTTTTACGTAAAGCAAAGACACCTGGAAATATATCACAGATGGTGGCATCATTCTGTGGTTTTTACGTAAAGCAAACAAAGACACCTGGAAATATATCACGGATGGTGGCATCATTCTGTGTCTTTTATGTAAAGCAAACAAAGACACCTGGAAATATATCACAGATGGTGGCATCATTCTGTGGCTTTTATGTAAAGCAAACAAAGACACCTGGAAATATATCACAAATGGTGGCATCATTCTGTGGCTTTTATGTAAAGCAGACAAAGACACCTGGAAATATATCACAGATGATGTCATCATTCTGTGGCTCTTATGTAAAGCAGACAAAAACACTGGGAAATATATCACAGATGGTCCCAATCTGTTAATGAAGTAAAGCTAGTAAACGTGATATGATTTTCGGTATCCATTTTCTGTGTAACTGTGACTAAACTTAGCCAGTCCAAAGGTTTGATACCACCCCTAAATATGAACCACCCCTAAATAAAAAACATGAGACTGGTGAGTTCCCCCATTTAAAAAAAATGCAAATGTTCTTTGGTTGTATAACAACCTGAGTGCTTGGTAAAATAAATGTCTAACTAAAGGTCATTTAATGGGAAGGTTTATTAAATATTGTTTATGCTAGAAACTGACAGTCACATTTAACTGTTTTATGGGGGGTGATATAATGGTTAAGGTTCTAACCTCACAGTTACAAGGTAATGGGTTTAATGTTGACCTCTGATTACTGGCTAGGCTTGGCTTATAATAGTCTACAAATGGATAGCCTGGTATTTATCTATGAATCTATGAAGATTGTTTGAGTCCTTGATCCTTTTCTCCTCAGGTCATACAGACTACAGACAGACAAATTCGTGTTAGGAGATTTAATCAAATTAATGAAATGGTGATTAAACTTTCTGTGAAGGGAGGGAGGGTGGGATAGTATCAGTTTATTTTGTTTTTGTGTATTATACATTTTATCTGTTTGAAATAGCATCTGCAGTGGAAGGAAATAAATATGTGCATACCCACCATATCTGTTGCCTTTGATGAGGCCCTCTGTAGGGGGTAGCAGCTGGGAAACTCTTATTGACAGTCATCTGTTGGAAGATTTGTCTTGTACCCACTCTTGAGGTACACACACCACACCACTGGTGCATGCACTGACAATACTGTGTCTGGTTTAGAGGTTCAGTTTACCCCCATTCTCCAGGTTTGCTTTGTGGAATGGACACTGCTAAAAGACACAAAACAAAAGGATATACATGATAACATTTGTATATCTGTAGATCCTGCTCCCAGCACCTGAAGTAGGTGCTAGAAGAATGTAAAGAAAGGGTGACAGCCTAATGACAATGCCCCATGTGGTCTAGGGGAAATCTAAGAAGTATTCTAAGCAGTACTTACTACCACCAAGGGAGGAATCATGGATATCCAAAGAAGAAAATAAGAAGGCTGAATCCTGCAGCAGTGTCAGAGGAGCCCTCTCTGGTCTGGATTCTTAGCCGAAGGAGAGGGTGAGAGTTGTGACTCACAGTCTGCTAAGCCATTCCCCTCCCATGGGATGTAAACTGCTTTTAAATAGGTGGTGTTACAGATAGTTTACAGCCAGACATGCATCAGGTACTGTTATTGATAGTCCGCAGTCAGACCTGCATCAAGTGCTGTTATTAATAATTCACAGTCAGACCTGCATCAGGTGCTGTTATTGATGACACTTCACAGTCAGACCTGCATCAGGTACTGTTATTGATAATTCACAGTCAGACCTGCATCAGCTGCTGTTATTGATGACAGTTCACAGTTCGACCTGCATCAGGTACTGTTATTGATAATTCACAGTCAGACCTGCATCAGGTACTGTTATTGATAATTCACAGCTAGACCCGCAGCAGGTGCTGTTGTTGATAGTCCACAGTCAGACCTGCATCAGGTGCTGTTATTGATGACAGTCCACAGCCAGACCTGCATCAGGTACTGTTACTAACAGTCCACAGCCAGACATTCATCAGCTGCTGTTATTGATAGTCTACAGCCAGACCTGCATCAGGTGTTGTCATTCATAGCCACAGCAAAATCTGTATGAGGTGTTGTTATTGATAGCTCGCAGACAGGCATGCATCAGGTACTGCTATTTGATTGTCCATAGTCAAACCTGCATCATCTCCTTGCACAGACAGTACAGATGCTCTGATACTCTATGTACAAGCTCTACACAAATGACTAGTTGACTGATCTTACTAGGACAGGTTCAGATCTAAATATATCCATAAAGCCTGGATGTCAAGCAGTACCCTCATCAGCCCAAGCTACTTTATGTTCAGCCCTTATTGCTGGGTGATATACCTACATTGTAGCAGGTAAGACTCCCAATAAGATTCTCAATGCACCAGCAACACATCCACCATCAGCATTTATGATAGGCTTGGTGACAGGGTCTGACATGAAGTGCAGGTGTGTTGGACCTTTGGCACTGAAACCACTGACATCTCACAATCTACTGAAGTATTTTCATCTATAAATGCAGCAAGTGGACCACGAAAACAGTGGCCCTAGTCATGGTGAAGAGATGCAGAAAGGTGCAAGTTTTCATCCATCACCACTGGCTCACTCCAAATTTGTTCAACTACTTATTTACTTAATTGCTTACTTTTATTTTATTAATCGGGTTAATCCCATTTTCACAGGGGACATGGGCAGAAAAAAACAACATAACAGGTGGATAAAGAAGTCAGTACAACTTCACCCCCCTGTCCCCACCACAAGTACCCCATGACATACCTACCACCTGTCCTCTACCTTGTATCTCTAAAGAGCAGGTCATAAACCTATAAGGCCAAAAACACAGCATCTATGGGACCTGATAACATCCCAGGTTGCATCCTACATAGGCTCAAACAAGAATTAGTAACACCACTGGGTACTCTTTTAAATCATAGTCTAAGCTCTGGCTTCATCCCAGCTGAATGGAAAATGATCACCTTTATCCCCTTGAACAAAGGTGGTGCTTCCACTGACCCTGGGAACTATAGAACTATTATCCTGACTAGCCTTATCTGCAAGGTCATGGAACAAATCATTAATGGACCTTATCAACAAAGATATAGGCAATCTCCAAACACTTGACCCTAATTAGTTTGGATTTGTCAAAGGGAGACCATGCCTGTTAAACCTGGTCAACTTCTTTGAGGCAGTCACCAAGGCCCTGGATGAGGGGAAATCTGTGCAGACAGCCTACATAGACTTAGCCAAGGCTTTTGACACTATCCCCCACTCAGGCATCATTGTCAAACTCACCCAGCTAGGTACCAACCCTTATATCATTAGATGGGGTCACTAATTGGATTACTGATAGACCCCAATAGTCAGAATAGGGGAATCCACCTCCAACAGCTGACCTGTAATCAGTTGTGTTCCACAGAGATCAGTCCTGGGATCTCTACTGTTTGGAATCTATTTCAACGAAGTACAAGCTAAAACTAAAGGTCTGTGGCCAACAAAGTTTGCTGATGACTGCAAACTGGGAGTTGTCATAGAATCGCCAAAAGATATAAACGTCCTACAAGAGGGTCTTCACAAAGAAATGATTGGTGCAAAGTCATGGCCTTAAACGGAATGCAAAAAATGTACTATCATCCCTTTTGGTAAGTGTGAGGTTCCTGCTAAACTACCACATCAATAACAACACCCTAAGTATGTACTCAGTGGTGAGAGACCTGGGCACACAGATTGACAGTAACCTTACCTTTGATCACCATGTCTCCACGGTGGTAAGAAGGGCATTCTATATTGCTGATCTCATAAGTAAGAGTATTGCATACAGAAAAAAAAAAAGTTATAACTTTTCTGTACTCTTCCCTCATCAGGCCAATAATTGAGTACAACACCTCTTTTGGTATGTACCTTTCCAAGCACATGCAGCAATTGCAGAGACAACAAAGGTTCCTCATAAGGAAAATTCAAGGTCTTCAGCATCTGTCCTATGTGGATCATGTGAAATCACTGTCACTTTATTCTGTTTAATGCAGACTACTCAGAGGTTATCTATGCCTTCCATACAGGGCAATCTATGACTCTACTTTATTGGAAGTGCTGCATATCCGCAAGTCAAACTGCACATGGATTACTCACTCAAAAGACCTTAACCGAATGTGACATTAATAGAACCTGCTGGAGGGACAGATTTGTCTCCCAGTGGTTACCACACCTCTGGAATGGACTCCCACTTCATGTCAAATAGAGAACCTCATTGGCCCTCTTCAAACACAATCTGGATGATTGGATGGGTAACTGTAAATTCACTCTGGGGGGTTCCACCTGTGTCCCTCTTGGACAGGGGCAATTCATGCTGTTCATTGAAATAAGAGTAGAACTTGGCTAGGCCTGTAAGGGCCCTAGGGCCATTAGCCTAGTAACTTCCTATGATCCTATGACCCGATGATTTATAGGGTTTATATATTTTAGCAAGCAGCTGTTACATACAATGAAAGCATTATATAAACAAATGCTAAGGAAAAATAATAAAGAAAAGGACAAACATACAGAAAGAAAATCTGCTTTATCAACTTATTATACAATAATTAGTACTGGCTAACGCATCAGTAACTACTGTGGCTAATGTCAACATTACCAAGGATACTAAGTCTATGGAACTGCTTAGTGGCAACTTTACAAGGCAACGACCATTGAAAATTGTAGTTCTTATTCATCATTTTTCAACATTATGGGGTGGTATTGAGTTACCATAATAAGTGGAATACATGTAATGGAAATTTTATGGAACGCCAATTACTATAAGTTGGGGAAAACTATAAGTCAATTAGAAGAGCTGCTGAAGAGTGTGTGTGGCCAGTCTGCAACCTCAAGGGTCTCTGTTGGTCAAAAAGATCAGCACTAGTGGGGTGCCCAGTATAATTCCAATGAAGTTATTCCTCTGCATGAAAGGAAAGATAACTTGTCACATTATATAATGATTCCCAGGGACTGCAACTATTGCAGGCCAACAAAAAGGAGATTGGCACCATTTCTAAAGAAGCCATCAAAACTTAGTTAGTGAAATTAGAGAATATCAAAAGACTAGCCTGTCATTTGAATAAGGGAACAGAAAAAGACGTTTTCATTCATGGTCTTCCACAACTGTCAAAACATTATGTGAAGACTCTGGGGACAGAAGAAAATCAGTGTCTAGATCTGCCCCAAGGAAAATATCTAGAACCTTCTTATGGGGCTCCCCAACTTGACCAACAAGTATCTATCATGTCCATTGCTCTGGACAGTCACTTTCTGGAACTTAGTGTACTAAGTGTGCTCACTGAGGTAGCTGAGCTCTAGCCCTCTCCCCATCTTTCTCTGAACAAGAAAGAGGTGCCAAATAAGGTACAGACTTTACAGTCCCTTTATGAAGCAGAATATTGGAGTGTGCCAAAGGATTCATGGACACCACCTGAGCTCTCAGGAGGTATTGCTGGAGAAGAACTCAAAATCTGTAAAATATGAAGCCACTCCATGGCGTAGAGGGACAAAGCCTTGAATACATTACAACTGCCTGACTCTGCATAGCAGCTTGGGCTTCTGTGGGAGCTGGAAAGGGAGTATGGGAGTGAGTAGCTGCTGCCAGTCTGTCCATCCTGGGTAAGGGAGGTGGCTCTGGCTTACCATATGGGTGACACCTAGACGGTGTGTCTACCCAACAGAGCTTGAGTCTAGTGAGCCTGTATTGTCATGTACAAGATGAACTGTGAATGCAGGCTTCACCTTGGAGGACAGATGTAGCAAAGCTTCACAGAGCCACCAGAAGGAAGGAGGGTTCTCTGCCAGGAAAGTAGGTCAGATACCTCACAGGACCAGAGCTGGCCTGTTGTCTACTACCTGACTCTTGATGTGAATGGATGAGCTCATTGGGGATCCCCAGCCAGGAACAAGTGGGCCAAAGGCCTGTTTTTTCTCAGCTCTTGTGCCTGTGGTAGGAAAGGTATTAGGCTTGGTTCTGGAGGGGATGCAAAAACAAAAAGAGCTCTGTAAGATATGGACATTTGAAACCACTCCCAGAACTCATGTATCCCATGTGAAAGTTTTCTAAGCCCAGGATATTGTAAAGAAATGGCTACCCTAGGACAGCTTTCATTGATAGGAGTGCTGTGGAGTCCCCTACAGATTGCCTCTTGTGAAAATTTGCTGGGCTCCACAGAAAAGGCACCACTCTCTGGATCCTGAGTGCTTAACACTGTCTGTAAGGAGATTTCATTCTATTAGAGACTTGATCAGGTCCAAGGAACAGGAAGGAACCAATTATTATTATTATTATTATTATTATTATGCTTCCCATAGTGTTGTCAGGAATACATGTTTCAAGAAACTCTTTCACAGGGGCCACTTTGAAGCCCTCTGGACTTGACACAGTCGCTTGCTTCAGTGATAACACCATTGTTATAGTCAGTGTGCTCACATGTACTAGTGCTCAATAATCATCAGCTTGTGTTTTCAGTAAGATGCTTTAATGATCATATGTGGTATAAAGAACATAAAACCCAAAAATATAAGCAGAAAAAGAAAAACGCGCACTACAGAGGTATACAGGTTAGTGTCAGAACTAAAACTTAGACCTTAAAACAAGATCTAACATATCCAGGGAAAAGAGTCTGTAGGTGAGCAAATAAATTCATTTACTTGGCCCTTTTCTCAGCTGACAAGCACTAGTACATTTTATTTATTTATTTTTATTTTACATTTGTTGACCGCGATGGTCTAACTGGATGCATGTCCATTTTCAGTGACCCGGAGAGATAAGCTCCAAGAAGTTACAACTATTCAGGAAAGGTTATTATACAGATACAAACTTAAGGTTTCAACAGTTCAAAAATGTACACAGTTTAAACATAAATGTAGGTAAGAAGTTATGTCACAGATACATACTTACATTTTCAGCAATTGCAAAAAAAAAACAACTTGCACAGTTTGTAAAGAATTTGTTGGAAGCAATTAGATGAGGTATTTTACACTCTGTTTACAAAAGACTTGGCTATGCAAGTTAAATTAGCTGTAAAGGGTAAGATATGTCTTTGTAAAGGATAAGTAATAGGTGGACACTGACAAAAGTCAGAGCAGATATAAGGTCTACAGCAAGAGAGGGAAGGGAGCCAGATAGGATTACATGTAAGCACACTGACTATAACAATGGTGTTATCATTGAAGCAAGCGACTGTGTCAAGTCCAGATGGCTTCAAAGTGGCCCCTGTGAAAGAGTTTCTTGAAACATGTATTCCTGACAACACTATGGGAAGCATAATAATAATAATAATAATAATAATAGTAATAATAATCATAACAATAATAATAATAGTAATAATAATAATAATAATGATAATAATAATAGTAATAATAATAATGATAATAATAATAATAGTAATGATAATAATAATCATAATAATAATCATAATAATAATAGTAATAATAACAATGATAATAATAATAATGATAATAATATTAATGATAATAATAATAATAATGATAATAGTAACAATAATTATAATAATAATGATAATAATAATAATGATAATGATAATAATAATGATAATAATATTAATAATAATAATAATAATAATAATAATAATAACAATAATAATAATAATAATAATAATAATAATAATAATAATAATAATAATAATATAAAATTAGTCCCCAAAATAGCAATGCCTATGGCTGTCCAGTGATGCAGACAATCTATTGGCAACTGCTTTTTCAACTGTCGATAGATAGGAGAAATTGTGCCCTAAGTTTTACCTTTTCTCCACTGTTGTATGACCTTGGGAGTAGGTATATATAATTTTGGAGGGGTAGGGGGGGGTCTTAGTTCCATCAAAAAATGTTTTTAAATATTGCTGAAAGGTAATTCAAAATAATCTTTTCAAAGAAATGGCTGTTGAATTCAGACCTCTCAACTGTCCCTGTTTTGCAGGGACACCCACAGATGTTTCTCAAAGTTTTGTTCCATTCCACCTAAAATCGGAAATTATTTTAAGAATTTCTAGGATAACAGTGCCAACATTTAAATTGTGTTCCTAAGGATTGTGACTGTAGCATCATAGTAAAATCCTGCAATCATTTGCACTGAAGGAAGGAAGTGTCCTTCAGGGCCTTTAGTCTCCCCAGGGATTGTTGTTCCCCAGAAATTGTAGTTTATTTATTTTCTGTATGGACTGTACTGTAATGTGTAGCATTACACCAAAATACTTTGCCATATTACCTCACAGTACATAACTTTGTTATAGTTTTTTTTTTAAGGAAAACAGCAGGAAACAATTGCAACAACTGTGTGGCAGCATATGCTGTTTTACTACAAGTAATTAAAACACTTGCAAAATGGTACAGAAACTAAATGTTTGCAGTTAATGTCATTGAGAGGCCTGGCATGAAATTTGTAAACTCCCATTAGAGGAATAATATGAAATAATCCAATGTGTAGTCTGTTTCTAAGCTAATTCTATTAACAAGACACCTGTTGCTAATCATCTACAACATATTTATGAAACAGGTAATGCAAAATAATTTTACTGCAGTTTTTTTTTATTTTGATATTTTGAATAATGGAATTCAAACTTGCTGTAAAATCACTTTATGAATAGTTAGGTTTAGCTCTTTTTTTCAGCAAACACTTGTTTAAGACACAGCACAATGCTACAGCTGTCACTATTCAAATTCTGTCAAGATGGGCAAAGTGTTCTGTATTACTGATAGGAAAATAAGCCAGTATTAACATTTACCTCTTAAGTCTGTTTGGGATTAAGTCATATCATTATAGTATGACCTTCATTTCTGAATCATTGTTTAGTATGTTGTAATTTCATGCAATATCAGATTGCTCTATTACACAGTAAGCATCCAAGCGATGACATGCCTCATTTCAGATGTGATCCGAGCATGGAACTGAAAACAAGTGATAGCAGAGGTGTTAAATATGTATATCATAAGGATGAATCTCAAATGTTTCTTTCCTGCTTCATTGACAGATAATAGTGTAGATATGTAGTTATAGTTCATTCTGAACAAAATTACTGAGCCCTGCATGTATACGGATGCATTGTAGAAAATCACATTTATATGTAGGCAAGAATCCTGAATATAATGAGAAGTGCAAAGCTGCAGCATGCCAGCAGGAAAAATAACCACATTTAGATGTACCCCAGGAGAAAAGGCAAAAGCAGGTATGCAGGTATTATAACCAAGAATATGGAGATGGCAGATTAAATTCCACCATACTAGTTCCCATCTTATTTATACTGTAGCTCTACAAATGACCCGACGTAATATACCATTTCAAATATTCAGACTCTGCAGAGCACAGAGTATAAATGCTGTAGATGACTGATGAAGCAAGCTTTCCAATATATTTTAAGTAAAAAAGCAATTTTCTGTTTGAAATTATACTAACATTTTCCATTAATTTACTGCTGTTTTGAAATGTTTTATAGTAAAAAGAAAATATTAGCATGCTAATATAAGTTATCAATGGAATTTAGCCACAAATCCCTAGAAACTTTGTATGTAATGATGAATAACTCATTATGTATATCTTTCTTTTGTCAGATATCATAGCTCTGTAACCTCTGTAACAATTAGGACATGGATTTCACTGCTAAGTACACACTTTTATCTGAAATGACACTGTGCTTATGTACTCGTATGCCCAGATACCTGTTTGCAAAAAGTCATTATTAGCTGAGAAAAAGATCACTTCCTGCATAATTTTGATCCTCAAGCTTCATGCCAGAATGCCTGATTCCTTTGTAGTGCTTAATATCAGTTTGAACATGTACACTTATATTATTATATCAATGAGTCTGATGTAACAGAGGTTAAACAATGAGGCATGGCAGACTATTGGTTATACAAGTGAAAAGCATGACAATACTGGCCAGTGCTACAATCAATTGCCCAGGACTATTAACAGCAGGAAGGATCATTGTTTTCTGCAATCATCAATCCATCCTAGAAGGTATTATACACCTAGAATGTAAAGGACAGAAAAAAATGAATGAAGCTGTTAGCATGTTAACTTTTTACATAGATCTAGCATCAAGTAATTCATCCATGTAGAAAAAAGTATGCAGAATAAACATAGATCTTTTGCCGACATATACATTCGAATATGGGGAAGAGTGCCAGATTTGTTCAGAAAGCATTCCATATATTTTAACTGTAGATGGCCTGTATTGCAGAGAAATGTACCGTTTTGTCCGCTTCTCAGTCCAGAAAAAGCTCTGTCTCCTGAACAAGAAGGGAGTTCAGAGAGGCAGCCATAAATACTCACAAAATTGCCAGAGAGCATGAAAGGCTTGGGGACTTTATTTGAAAGCCCATGAATATATCTAGGTCCATTGATACTCAGAAAGCCTGCAATTAACTGTGTAATAAATTTTGGACAAAACTGAGGTAGAGGAAATGCCAGTGTATAGAGATTCACCAAGCTAGATGAGAGATTGGCATTAAAGATTCTGAAAAGGAATTAACTTTAATGAACGCTTCTAAAGTATTTAGTTATAGTCACCTTTTGCATAATAGACATGAAGCATTCAAAGAGGAATTTTTATACCTTGGTCATACTATGTAAGCTTGATGCTGTTTGTCACACCTAATCTGGATTTTCTCTGCAAATGTAACTGTATATGAGTTCTGAGAACAAGCATGGATTCTGATATGCTTTGTCCTTGATTTATACAAATACACTTAGGGGTTATCACCTACCTCGTGGAATATAAATCTGTTCCATACTTGCTCATTTGTGAATTAGATATGGAATAATGAACTAGACTACCACATTTCTAAAGGTAGGGCATATATGCATTTTATAAAACTACCATCCCATTTTTTAATCTACCTGTCAGGGAAAAAATTCTCAAGAAGCTAGCTGAGAACAGCTGACTGGACAACTATCAGCGACAAAACAAAGTCCACCAAGGATGAAGTGCCTCCCTACTAAAACAGTAAACAGCACAAAATGAAACCAAGGAAGGCACAAACACGGCAGAAATAAAGCAAAACTTGTAAAACTTTTTAAAGTTTTACAAGTTTTGCTTTATTTCTGCCATGTTTGTGCCTTCCTTGGTTTTATTTTGTGAATGGATAACTAACAAAAGTATGGCATACTAGCTAACTGCATCACTCAAATAGCTCTTTGTTCACTGACCAACATATACCTCAAGCAAAAGACTCTTGCAATGGTAACTAGTACTGCTGCATTTCCAGATTTAATAAAGGCATTTGAACTCACTGAGTATCATTTTCAGATTCAATAACTGGAGCTCATTATGCATGCTCAGGACAAAGTTGTTTAGAAGCTAGTCCATTCAATGACATCTCACAATAACACTAAAATTGGTGTACCTATTCTGCTAACATCATTTCTGATATACCCCAAGGTTTGATCTTTCTCAGTAATACTTTTTGATCATCAGTCAGCAGAACTGGAAGCTGAATTGTGTTTTTAAAATGAACATGCTTCCATACTAATCATAAAGGTTGAGCTCTGGTTTTCACAAAACAATTGCATGGTCTGTATTGAAATGGCCAGTACTACAGTTTTCAGAACCCTTACTGTGTTTACTGTAGTTATACAAAACAGTAAATGGACCAACCAATACCTGTGTTGAGAATGCACTGGCACATAAATATTCTGATATTTGGCTGGACACTTGTCCCTCTTTTGAAGAACATACTAATTGGTTCTGCAGCATAATTTTTTTTATTGTTTCACTGCATTTATGTACTGTTTTAAACTGTTTTAACATTACTTAACTGTAAACTGCTTTTTCATACTGAGAGTTGTATTTTCTGTTTGTGAGTGCTCTATCCGAACTTTTCTGTGCATTTTTGTCTGTTAAAAGCATTCTCGAGTCTGCTCCTTGATCTGTTTAAAACTTTCATTTAGTGGCTACAGCTAGGAACTGTAATAGTGTACATTACTATAATTGTTTTTTTTATTTAAATTACTAAATTGTAAACTGCTTTTTCATACTGAGACTTGGATTTTCTCTTTGTGGGTGTTCTTTCTATGCTTTTAAAGTGAGGTTTCTGTGTTCTGCTCAGGTGGCATAATCTTGATAGAGGCCTGTTGTGTAGGCTGGAAGTTTTGTTTGTGTTTCTGGCAGCCATTTTCTGCCGATTGTCTTCATTATTATTGAGACTAATAGGCCTCCTGACCTTCTGTAGTACAAGTGATTGGGTAATAGCAGGGGCTGAGTAGTAATCTGATCTTCCAACTCTTCCATTCTTACTGTTAAATAAACCCTGTGTCTTATAAAGGTTCTGCTTGTATTGTCAGGCTCTGGATTGCATTGCATAAGTGGAAATTCCTTAAGATTCCAAGGGCAGGCTAAGTTATTTCTTACACTTATTTCACTGAATTGCACTTCTGAAACACTTATAATTGTGCTATACAGTTGATCTACTATAGTTTTGCACTGTTATAAAGCTTTTTTATTGTTTCACTGCATTTATTTATTTATTTATTTATTTAAATTTGTTGACCGGGAGTGTCCGACTGGACGTAGGTCCATTTTCAGCGGAGGCCCGGGGAGAAAAGCTCCACAGTTAAAATATTTATGTACTGTTTTAAACTGTTTTAACATTACTTAACTGTAAACTGCTTTTTCATACTGAGAGTTGTATTTTCTGTTTGTGAGTGCTCTATCTGAACTTTTCTGTGCATTTTTGTCTGTTAAAAGCATTCTCGAGTCTGCTCCTTGATCTGTTTAAAACTTTCATTTAGTGGCTACAGCTAGGAACTGTAATTTTTTCCCATCCTAGTGTTGTGTGTTCTTATACTTGGTGGCTTTGCAGTTGCCCGCCCATACTGTATATTTGATCTGTGACACTCCTCACAGTCTAGTGCCATTAGTTCACTCAATCTAATAGAGAACATTTGTGAAGGCCAACCCACTCAGATTCTTAACGTTCCAGCTTTCTCCATTTCCACTTTAATGGAAAAAAAAAATTCTAAGCTTGCTTCCCCCCTTTCTTGTGGTAGGTCAAATACGGATTTGCTGTGTCCAGGACTGTTTGTGAGCTCCTAAGCCCTCCCCCCACTTAACTGGGGTTAAACTATTTCTGGTGTCATAAATTCAGTTTTTCAAAATTTCCCTTGCAACTAGCCAGCTTTTTAGTTTTAGCACTCATCTGTTTCTTTGATCTCAGCACTTGTTCAGAACTCATTGTAAGCACTAAATAAGTTACAAATTACTAAAGCACTCAACTTTCCTCACTTGTCTAGAGGAAAACAGTTTTTAGTACTTAATAAATAAGCACCTATTCAGGCATGTCTAAAGGTCAGCTCCCGGTGTTTTCTCCTGTCTACCTGATGAATCTGGGCATCTTGGGACAATGCAGCAATTGCCTCATGTACACAGACAACCCTCTCCTCCTACCACCCAACACTTCGAGCTGTGAGAGATGCACTTATATAGCCAAACTGGAAGCAAAGCTCTCTTTACCAAAGACTGGCCTAGATAGTCAAGAGGAAAAGGTAAACACTTGCACCGCTCCACACTCATCACATAATCCCTCAAAACCTACACCACCAAAACACACACACAGAACCACAAAACACACACCTACATTCATGGAGGGTCTCAGTACTAATCTGCCCAAACAACAGAGACCTCCAAAGCAGAAATGCAAGCAACCTCCACCCTCCAACACAACCCAAATGACACATAGCCCACATACTCAGTGTACCACTCCACTACAGCCCATAAGGCATAACGTACCCAACACTCTAGTCATAGGTGACTCTATAGTCAGGCACACTGATGTTCCACTCACCAGGCTAAACAAGGAAAAAAGTTACTGTCAGCTGCCTGTCAGGTGCCAGGATCCGCCACATAATGCATGCACTCAGGTCACTCCACAACAAGTACAAATATGACTCTGTCATTGTCCATGTTGGTGTGAATGACCTGAGACGTACCTCCCTGGACTACATGAAAAGAGACATGGAGGAGCCCTCTGATCTTGTAGCCCAGGCCGGTATGACCCTAGCCCTGAGTAGCATCCTGCCATCACCCAGAATGACACCACAGTACAAGGACAAAATGATTGACTTTAACAATTGGCTAAGCTTCTGGTGTCATTCTAAGGGAATCCAGTATCTGTCTGCCTGGGATGACATGATTGACAGACCATGCTGTTTTGCCAGAGATGGCCTGCACCTGTCACCCTTGGGATTCCGGATACTGGCAAAGGCTCTTGCCACCCCTATAGTGCCTTTTTTAGGCAAGGTTCAAATGACAAATTCACCACTGTAACAGGTACAAGCAAGCAAAATCTGAGGGTAATGCTACTCAATGCTAGAAGTCTAAACCTCAAAATGCACTCACTCGAGGCACTCCTTAAAATGGAGAACATTTATCTCTGTGCAGTGACAGAGACCTGGTTCAAAGCTCCAGAGAGCACCCCTGCATTACCAGGCTATAATTCATACCACACCTTTCGGCCGCCAAACCCGGACCGAAACACTAAAGGTGGAGGCATGTCCATATTCATTAAGGATATCCACACCTCCAGGCTAGTTGCTCAGCATAATGCATCTGAGATTATCCAAGTTCAACTAACTCTGGGCAAAAACCGCAATCCAGATTGTAGCTTGCTACAGACCCCCCACCATGCCCCAGAATTCCCACTCCTCTTTTCTTGATACACTGGAAAATATTAAGGTACAACCCAACACTCTAATAATGGGTGATTTCAACTACCCCACCATTAACTGGGAAAACTACTCATGTACCAACTCTTTTGCTCAACGTTTTCTGGAAATCATCAATTCCAACGCTTTGGATCAACTTATCCACACCCCCACCAGAGGCAGCAATATCCTAGACCTGGTCATCACCAACATGGGTGACCGGTGTTCCACACCAGAGGTCAGATCCTCATTGGTCAGATACAACCACAAGCTAATCACCCTAGACATCCACATCCCGCTCCCACCCCCCATTAGGAAAACAACCGTAAAAAATTTCTCCAAAGCCAACTTCACACTTCTTAAGACAGAAGTGGCAAACTTCATGACACCCATGCAGATGGACAATAGAGGTACGACTGCTGAATCCTACACAAATGCAGTTTATAAGCACTTACACGAGTGCATGGATCGTGCTATCCCTAACAGAAACAAGATGCTATCCTCCAAAAAAAGGAAGCCAATCTGGTGGTTTTCTGCCATAAACAAACTCTACAACAGAAGAAAGAAACTGTTGCAAAAAAGAGTAAAATCCCACGATTGGAGGAACTCCCTGGTCAGCCTCAGTAAGAAGCTGAGATCCCTCATAAAATCCTCCAAAGCTAGTTATGAAAACAAAATTGCCACTGATTCTAAAGACAACCACAAAGCATTCTATAGCTATGTCAAAAATCTCATTGGCAACACTCAGATCTGCTCTGAGTTACAGCACAATGACACTAAATATACAGAACCAACTGATATTGCCAACATCCTGGCAGATAGGTTCAATGCTAACTTTACCCCCCTCTCACCCCCTAAAGGGCCCATCTTTATATCAGAAGAATGCACAGTTCTTGTAATCACGGCTGCCTAGGTAAAAACTTCACTCTCCAAAGCCAAGAACATAGCATCCATGGGATCTGACAACATCCCAGGCTGCCTTCTACATGAACTACAGAATGAACTGGCACCCCCACCTAAGTACCATGTTCAATCATAGCCTCAGCTCAGGCTTTGTGCCCATTGAATGGTGCACCACGACAGTTATCCCACTCCACAAAGGGGGGGCCACAACAGACCCCAGGAACTACCACCCCATTAGCCTGACGAGCCTCGTCTGCAAGGCCATGGAATGTATCATTGTGGAACTCATAAACAAAGACATTGGAGATCTCCAAACCCTGGACCCCATACAGTTTGGGTTTGTAAAAGGCAGATCATGTCTCCTAAATCTGACAGACTTCTTTAAAGTTGTCACCAAAGCCATAGATGAGGGTAAGGTGGTTCACACAGCCTATCTAGATCTCGCCAAGGCATTCAACACCATCCCCCACTCTGGAATTATAGATAAACTCACTAAACTAGGTATAAATCCCTATGTCACAAGATGGGTTGCCAACTGGCTTACTGAAAGAACCCACACTGTGAAAGTAGCAGACTCCAAATCAGACTTCAGACCAGTGACAAGTGGAGTACCACAGGGTTCAGTCCTGGGTCCTCTCCTGTTTGGTATCTACTTCTCTGAAGTACAGGCGAACACAGAAGGTCTTTGGATAACTAAATTCACAGATGACTGCAAACTAGGAGACATAATTGAAACTCCTGATGATGTGGACATCCTACAAAAGGGCCTCACTGAGACAGATGCCTGGTGTCAAAGACATGGTCTCAAGCTCAATGCCAAAAAGTGCATTGTCATCCCCTTTGGTAAATATTCTGTACCCATGAACTACCACATAGGC
Source organism: Protopterus annectens (assembly GCF_019279795.1). Lineage (NCBI taxonomy): Eukaryota > Metazoa > Chordata > Ceratodontiformes > Protopteridae > Protopterus > Protopterus annectens. Next base: position 45,743,774 of record NC_056751.1, on the reverse strand, counting down.
GGTAGTCTACTTAACACCGAAAGTGTGATAAGAGACCTTGGGACACAGGTGGACAGTAGTCTCTCCTTTGATAATCACATCACCAAAGTGGTCAGGAAATCCTTCTACGTGGCACACCTCATCACAAAAGGTTTCTCATCCAGAAAAAAGAGGTCATTGTTCCCCTCTACTCATCACTCATTAGACCCATTATAGAGTACAACGTCCCTTTTGGTATGTACCTCACAAGACATCTACAACAACTGGAAAGGCCGCAAAAATACCTCACAAAGAGGATTACTGGCCTCAAACAGATGCCTTACGCAGACCGTCTCAAAAAACTCCAGCTTTACTCCGTCGCATATCGCCTACTCAGAGACAATCTCTGCCTAACATACAAAGCTATGTCAAACCCAGAACTGTTGGACATGCTCCACTTAAAGAAATCCCAATCCTTCCGAGCTATACGCTCTAGGGACCTAAACCTTGTCACCACAATAAACAGAACATGCTGGAGGGATAGATTCCTGTCCCAGAGACTTCCCATACTCTGGAACAAACTACCTATCTATGTCAAACAGAGCTCCTCATTAGCACTCTTCAAGAAAAATCTTGATGATTGGATGGGTAATAGGAAATTCACCCCAGGGATCACTTCTGTGGTTCTGCTTGACAGGGGCACAGGAAAATAATTTTCTTGGGTGGCGAAAGCCAGGGTACATTTTTGGCTAGGCTTGTATAGGCCCTAGGGCCAATAGCCTAGTACCTACCTATGAACCTATGAACCTAAAGACTTACTGTGACCCAGATGACCCAAGAATGATTAGCGTGTGCACTGAAGAGTCAGGCAGATGATGGTGGGAGTGAATCTGTGTTAGATCACCCACCATGGGGGAAGAGAGTTCCTGTTCCTTGTTGGCTAATTTATTTCTGCCCATGTATAGGCTTTCATGCAACCAATGGCTGTAGGACTTGGTCATTCCAAGCTGGCAGCTCTAGCTCTTATAGATCATGTATGTGGGAGTGCATATAAGCTTCAGGGGAAGACAAAGGATGCCCACACTGTGACATCGATACCCATATTAACCATGAGGGATAGGGTGAAAAATCACAATAGAAACACCTCTCATAGTTGACTGTGTGAGAATTTTATCATAGATTGCTCTTGTCCTTGTGATGACGAATGGGCAGTAGCAGTGACTTGGTGGTAGCAGGTATAGAAAAAGGATACAGCAAAAAAAAAAAGACATACTGATTGACTTTCTATTACAAATAAGAGACCTGACAGTATGAATCCTATGACTGTGCAAACCATGTATCCTATTACTGTGAAACCATGAATTCTGAAATTACTGTTACATGACAAAAGTGATTCTGCAGTGTTAACATGTACGGACAAAGTCCAAGCTATAAACAAATTTGCTCTTCCTGTCCTAACTTACAGTTTTGGAGTGATGGTATGGACCTCCTCGAAACTGATTACATGTATAGATTTGCAATTGTGGGACTGCATACATATCTTCTGACCTCACAAGACCCAAGCATAGTGAAAGTTTTGAAACATGAGGGAGAGTAAGTCTAAGATGACTTCCCTGCTTAGTTTAGCAGAGGCATATCAGCGTGAAGCAGTAATGGAAATCAAACCAGAAGTAGATAAAAATCAGGCAGCAACCGAATGTGCCGAAAAAAACAAAAGAAAGAATATAAGGTGAAGGATCAGATGAGAAGGCAAGAAGTGTGAAAAATGTATAAATATATTTGCAAATATAGAAAACTCTTGGAACAACCACATGTTGATCAGGATCGAATGCAGGAATGGTTAAGGGGAGGTGAATTTAACTCAAAAGACAAAGGTTAATATTGACGTCCCAATATAGTGGACTATGTACACATTGGTTTACAGAGTCCATTGAACATGTGGGAAAAAGAGACAAATGTAGGTTTTGTAAAACAGAAGTGCAAATAGCCGCATATCTTGTTGTTGGTTGTGATACACTAATGGCAGAAGGAGTGTATACTGAAAGGCATAATAATATGGCAAGACTGTTTCATTGGGGATTGTGTAAACATTATGGTATTGATGTGGCTGAAAAACACTGGAAACATGAGCCCCCAAAGCATTATAGAAAATTATGAAGTTTATGTCACATGGGATCATCCATTACCAACAGTTCAAAAAATGCATGCGAGAAAACCAGATATAGAAGTTCATGAAAAGAAGACAAAGGTGACAAAAGTAGCATTTATCATTGAAATTGCTATACCCTGTGACTACAGTGTTTTATGTACAGAGAGACACAAAGTTATAAAATACCAGGATATGCTGGCAGAAATGAAGGCAGTGTAGAAGAAGGATACCCAGACAGTTCCGGCAGTAGTAGGAACAATGGGTCTTATAAAAAAGAATTTGCAATCATACTTAGATATGTTACCAATTCATGTAACTGTGTATGAACTGCAGAAGGAGTCATTACTGGGCACACTGTGGTTGCTGCGAAGAGCACTTCTGGCTATCATCAAAGATTGAAAAAAATACTAATTTCATGAACTTTAATCATACTTTGACTTAGGAATGGGGTCCATTCCTGTCATGGTATTAGAAACTCAAAAGACTTGGAGAAATTAAAAACAGGGCATGTCAGCCCTCCCAATATATTAACACTTAGGTGACTATACTCAGAGTAGGGAGAATATTGACAAAAACTTATATTTAGTATATATCACCTGTCTGTGCTACAACAGTTGCACCAGACCAATGAGCACTCTTTTGGTCCTTAGAAATACAGTCAGCTCCTAATCTCACAGCCCATCTCCAAATCAAACTAAGCAGCCAGACTGTGACTTTTTTTTTTGCAGGGCAATCTGCACTGAACATTAATCCTTTTCCTGGTAGCATATTTACTCATTCATCCTTCCATGTCTGAAGGTTCAACTTAGGTATTGTGCTGATACTCCTCTTAGAGTTAAGCGCTGAGTATTAGTATCATCCTTTGGGGGCTGGAGTTCTTCTCTAGCCTTAAGTCCCTTCCTTACTTATTAACAACAGTGTTAGGCTGGGCAGGCAATGGCAAATATGTTGAGAGAGTGCTCTAGTCTTGGCCAATATGGTGGTCATGCCAGCTCTTGTCTTCCCACCTCCCCCACCCCAAAATGTTCTCTTTGAGCTCTAGCTTCCACCTGAGCTGCATTAGAGAAACTCTCAGCATACTTCCTCTGCTGCAGAATAAGCATGCTCATCCTCCCTGCCTCTGTTATTAGTTTCATGACCCACTAATCAAACTTAGGTCACCTGGGCTGTAGTTGGGGCTTTATTCCTGTAAGCCATTGGTGAGGCTCTGATAGGTTTGAAAACAACAATTGCCTTAGTATAGAGTGTACAATAACTTTTGTAAATGGATTTTTAAAGTGGAGTTAGAATACTGAAATTCTGTAGCTAGGCCCGTCATATATGGTAACGTGAAACTATAATATTTGTACTGAACCTCTTTAATGGAGGTTAGCATAGCAAGATATGCATGCAATCTGACAGTCCTTTAGTCTGTAGTTGATTGTGATGATGTCAAGAACTCTCTGCATGAACACTGCATTTGGATGTTCTGTACTGCGGTACTACTTTTAGTTACAGATATAGCAAAGTGTTAGCAGCAGTAAACCCTACAGCATGGTGCCAGAATAATCTGGATTCTGACATAACTTTTACACAATCTGTCATGACAGGAATTCTGATTTTATCAAAAGTAGATTACCCGCCTAATCACTCTTGGAAGAGTGTTCTGTTAGACTATGTAAATCTTTCTGTAAATCAAATGGAAAATCTCTAAATGGTTCATGTTCACAGGATCAGATTGTACAAATGTCACCCTTTTTAGTTTATTGCATCTGATTTATATGCTATTGGACTGGATATTCTACACACCATTTTCTTCAAACGTTGGCTCATGATCACTTAGGCAACAGTCCACAGTTTTAAACATACAGAGAAACCTCTGAAAACCAGAAGCTGGATTGAATATTTAGAGCTGCATCTCACTATGAGTAGACTTACTGACAAACATGAATGTATCCATTGTATAATGCTCCTTCATGTAACAGGAGAGGAAGCAAGCAATATATTTAACACTTTTAGTCTTTCAGAAGAGGAGATCAGAAATATTTCTGTGTTTAAAAGTGAATTTAAAACATGCTATGAGAAGATAATGCCATATACTAGACATTTATACTTGATTTGAAATCAAGGGGGTCAAAGAATCATCAAATGAATACGTGACAAGCACATGACTGTGAGCTTAGGAACTTAAATTATTTTCTAATCAGAAACATAACTGTACATGGAATCAGAAATGATCACATCAAAGACAGACTTTTACGGGAAGCATATCTGCCTGGAAAAACATAGAGATGTATACACCAAGGAAATTATCCAGCATTCAGCTTAAAAAGTATGACTAAAAATCTAGAAGTCTGCAAAATAAATGCTGTGAGTGAGAAATATAGAAAGAGTTTTAAACTGTTAAAAGTATTAAAAATATAACCGAAAGTGCTGACAACTGTATAGCAGTCAGGATGGTGTTGAACAACAAATGAGCAGTTAGAAATACCTACTGTAAGAACTGTAGCTTCAGACAAGAGAAAGTATGTAGCAAAAATTGCACCAGTGTGTTGTTTTTATGGAATTCTTAAGCATATCATAGGAGTTTGTAAACAACAAAATAAATTGTTGCACCATGATGCACAAAGTATAGGCACTAATGGCTAGATCTAAGCTGAAATGCATACTGGTACCATATAAAGGCATGAAATAAATGCTATTAATCCATTCAATTATACTACTACAGAGATGATGACGTAAACTAATTGTTGGACAGAAAAAATAATTATTAGAGGCATGTCTATAGGGCTGAATGCAATGTTCTGTAAAAATCTACATAAACACCTCAGAATGTTATGTGTCATCTATGTAAGTTTCCTTGCTTACTTTTACCTTATTCTGGGTACCGACTGCAGCCTAAGGGTCATGTTTTTCTAGTTTATGTCTACAGATTTTTAAAGTATAAGTTATTATATTAAGTCATGCCACTTTAAGTTAATTTAAAGCAACCTAATATTTTTGAGTGTGATGCTTGTGAAGAGCTTGGAATGATTAAAACAATGAATGCTGTACAGGTGCAGAGTACAGCAAATTGTGAATGGGCTGCTGATTACAATCGCTTTGTTATGCACTTATGAAATGGATTCCAAGAAATTTGCCATGATGATGTAGCTCAAGTGGAGAGTTTTTTTAAAATGCATTTCAAGAACATCTAACAAACCAAAGTCACTGTTACAGACCCAATAATAACTTTTTTTGTACTAAATGGGGAGTTCTAGATGCCTCAGAGTATTTATGCTATAAAAAAATGTAAAAAAAAAAAGTCTGCAACATCAACAAAATGGTTTGTGGATTCAAATATATCTCAAAGAGGATACTGTTGCTGTGGAACAGTCTTCCCATCTACATAAACAAAGTTCTTCCCTGTCCATACTGAAGTGCAACTTAGATCTATGTATGAGAAACAGAAAAGTTACCCCAGGACTTCCCCCTATACTACTAATGGACAGAGACAGCTCCTAAAAGCATTATCCCATGTATGGGTCCTCTCAAATTTTCTATGGTATGATCTCAGTTATTTTTATTAAGGGTAATATATAATTATTGACTATGGTATGGATAAGGCTAATCTGTAACCAAATGGGATAGTTATTTTCATCATAAAAAGGGAAATTAGCAGGAATCTGCAAGGGCAGCTAGCCTAGTACTTACCTATGAATCTTTAAAAACACGTCGACAGCTTTAAAAGCTGTAATGCACCTTGTCCACCACATCAATGCAGATATAAAGTGTATTTTAATCAATCAATAGCTTTTAAAAGGTATAAGCACTTCTCACTGCCACACTATTTTAGTATGGAAGTGTGATGTGTCAAATAGCTTTCAAAACTTTCAATAGGTTTCTGATGAATTTCTGTGGTAATTGCCATTTGTGAGCTTACTATTATCAAGGCACATATGTAAAATTTCACAATACCATTACCTTCTTTTGTCTGAACCTTACTATACCAGGGTTAGGCTTCTTAAAATTAAGGCATATCCATCTCACTCCACATGTTATTTCAGCTTTGTGGCAGAAAGCAGTACTGGTATCACTATGACAGGTCAGAGTTATAAATCTGATAGCATTATCAAATCATAAAATTAGAACAGTCATGCAGTCATTATGACTGTGTGAGCAGTAATTCAGTTTGTGCAGTACATAAAACAGGAAATAGCATTTCTGACATCAGAGTGCCTAATTGTTATGTTAATATGAATGCTTTGGATAATAATAACATTGCTGATAAATCAGTAAAAAATAAAAACACACGCACACGTGCTCGCGTACACACACACACACGCATGCATGCACGCACGCACACACACACACACACACACACACACACACACACACACACACACACACACACACACACACACACACACACACGCACACACACACACACACACACACACACACACACACACACACACACACCCACACACCCACAGACACACATACACATTTCTAAGATTAGTACATCACTGCACTGCTGGGACAGAACCATAAGGCACAGGATATGGCATATGGATATGACAGAGTAATGCTATTATAAAAATTATTAATTTGAAAGCCTGAGTTGTCTGCAAGGGGAATATCATGTAAAGGGAACCGCTAGAGGCAATACCATTACCTGTCACTCATGTTTCAAGAAGCATTTGTGAACTCAGAAACAGGACTGAACATACCTCACGGCATATGGGAAGTATGAACATCATGGTGAACCAAATGGGTAAATTCCATGGTGACACAAGTCAATCAAGACAAGTTAAGGATATGCATAAAACCTTAAGATTTAAATAAATGGATAAAAAGAAAAATTATCTATTTTAGATAACAGAAGGTCTGTCGTAATAATATCCAAATAAGAAACATGTCTCTGTATTTGATGCTAACCAGGGACTTGGGGAAGTTAAGACCATAAACAACTGTAAAGCATTAAATGACTGTATAAAACACCAGTGAGACAGAAATGTGACCTGCAAGTGCAATACCAGCCTGAAAAGCTCACACATGAGGAAGATACATTATGCAAAGCATAACTATAAGGCAGCAAGGCAAATCTGTTTGTGATAGACCTAAACATGCTAGGAGTTTTTACTTGGAAAATATGGAAGGTCTCAACTAATCTGTGTTGAAAATATTCAAAAAATCAAAAACTTTACTCACTCTGTTAACTATGACTGCTGCATTATATCATTCTGTTAAGATGGTCAGACAAAGCTAAATCCCTTAATCCATTAATAATAATATTTTCCATTCGGAGATGAACTGTCAGTACTTCATGGTTAGGAAGATGCAGGAAAATGTAAATACATCCAATCAAAATACATAATAAGATGTACGGTTTTATAACATCCTATGTAGTCTAACTACTAAAGATAATAACACTGCAGTTGACTGCAAAATGTAGAAGCCAGCAACTACCTGAAACCACAAATAGTATCATCACAAAATATGGAAAAAATAAAAGAAGAAATGATGTTTAGTGTAAACTATAGCCAAACTGTGAAATTCAAGACATCGCAAAGCAAAAAAATGTCTTCCATTTTCTATAGGCTATAACCTGCATATGAGTCTGTAAAGCAAATGTACACGTTTCCAAACTTAAGTATAGTCATGGAGTATTAACTGAGACTAAAACACTGGCATAAATCCCAACATAACAGCACATAGTTATTAAAACATGGAAACGAAATGCCAGCTGTTTAATCTATAGAAAGCTCACAAAAACACAAATCCAACCAGCAGACATTCCAGTAAATCCACAGACTGCAATCCCCAGCAAGGTCAACAGTCCAAATGAAGGCTCCAAAAGTTCACTGAACTTCCTAATGGATATCCCAGCACTAAATGACACAGAAAGAAAAGCAGAAGACAGGGAGTCCCAAAATAGCCAAAGCAGTCAAACTGAAGTCAAATCACACCCTGCAAAAGGCCGCTTCAGAGAGGCTACAAGGAACAATGCAAATATAACAATTTATGAAAGTATGCTTGTAAAATGATACAAAGACTACACAATGTGAAGCCACACAACACCATTTGTTGGTAAATCTAATGAAACTGATGTATGTTAAGGAAATTAAATGCACTCAAATATGTTCAAATGAAAACAAACCCAATCAACTCAGAAATCAAAAGTAGTTATTAAATGTTTTAAACAATTTGTCCCATTGCACCTATATGCTCTCACTGCATATCAGCAACACTTTATGCCCGGTTTCCTATGCTGGAAGTCTGGCCTAATTAGCCATATCCCATCTTAACATGACATTTGTTTGAGTGTTTTGTACTTAAAGCTAGCATACTTGGACTGCTTAAAATCGTAAACAGTGCAGCAGGAATATGGCATTTGGCTAAAAGGAATAGACATTTTATGCTTGTACGTTTTCATTGAGAAGTTCCCACAGATTCAGTATGCATGGAAATCTTATTTTTAGTCTTTATAAAATACTAAAACATTTCATTAAAATGGAATTCCCTGTTTTAAATAGTTTTACTTTCCAGAGTTTCATAATTTCATTAACTCTTAGTTATGAAAAATATTTTCTTCTTGTATTGATTTAATCAACCTTAAGAAATTTCTGTAGATATATATATATATATATATATATATATATATATATATCAAAGAAGTTAAATACTAAACAGCTATTGCAATATAGAGGGCATGTTAAGCACATTTGCTTTATATCATATGGCAGAAAAGTGAAGCCACAGACCATTACTTAGTCATGTTCTGCATTATATATACATTTTCATTTCTTTCAGATATCCTTGGTTTTAAAGAATACCCCTGAGAATTAAAGTGCCTCATGTAAAGAAAAGGAATGGTCCATGCAAATAAAAAAGCAGAGACTCTTATTGGACTGTCATGCAAAAATAAAACAGCTCTGCATGGCTGAAGTAATAATATATATATATATTTTTTTGCAGCTTGCCCCTCTAATGAATTCTGCTAAGTTAAGTGAAGGGATTACTCATATTGTCTTCTGTAGATCATTACCATGCTATGATGCTGGAGAATATGCAAGAGCCAGTCATGGCAGAAATCTAGTAGTTATTATTCTGTCCGGATGCATTTTTAGTCACTTTATTGGAATAAAAGAAATGAATGGTAAAGGGCTACTGTAACAGAAGTGCAGTTCACAATAGAGTTCATGGAGTTTGATGTTAAAACTTGAATTTAGTTGTAACACAATGTGCAACATACTATGCAAAGAGAAAAAATCCACCTCATTCCTGTCATGAATTGCACTAATACATTTGTTCTTGCTGGTGTTAATTTCTTTTAGAAATGAAAGGATACCAGCAAGACTTCTTTTTCACTGTCTAAACCAAGCAATCGTTGTCGTTATTCAAACTACATAGTTTTCACCTAGGACAGTGTCTCTGGCCATGTTTAAGAACGTGTATCCATCCCTTTCCATATAAGGTGCACAATCCATCTGCCTTCTTTTTGACTGTTTTTTGTGTATCTTTGCTCCCACTATTGTTTGGCCATCAGCTCCTTCTAAGCTAACTAGCCCGCTCATTTCTAGCCATTGGGGAGACAGTCGATCAGGAGTCTTCATTTAGACATACATCAGGGGAGGCTGCATTTTCTGTTTTTCTCCTCAGCTCTGAGTTTAAGGCACACTCAGCTAGGTGCTGCAAAGAGGCATGCAATGGGTTATCTACAGAGGACATCCCCTCACTTCTATAAGGGGGTTTTCCTCCAAGTGGCACTATCCTTTCCACTAGCGCATGAACAGTGGTGTCTCCAGTCTCCACCAGGGGGATTGCATTGCTCAGTGTACCCCATGTTCTAGCAAACCCTCTATCATCACCCCCCCAGGAGAGGTGAATGGGCCATGCCTCTTCATCTCTCTCCCCCCTTGCCTGGCTTCTGCAGTGCCAGGTCTCCTGGGCTGCAGTAAGTTGGCACAGAGGGTTAAGGTTGTGAGCTGTAGTTCTTGTGTTACAGGGTTTGATTTTCTGCATCCTCATTTGCTGACTGTATCACCTTAATTAAGTCACTTAATCAGACATTGCTTCCAGGTCGCCTCCTGAAAAGAGACTGTGTGTCCAATGGGTCTACATGGTTAACAGATGGGTGCCGTTGTTGTTATTTATATTATTATTTATCCCTCTGTGTAACAGAAGTAGGCTCCATTTGAGTATTTGTCATGTTACTTACATCCCAGTTCTCTGTGCCCTGCAGTACAGATAAACAGGCTATAAAATCCCTTTCCTGTTATCTGTCCCAATACTGCACATGCAGCACTTTGTTGAGAAAGAGGGAGTGGTTCTTCCATTCATAACCTGTACTCACATACACGAGTTTACAGGATGGTCATTCACTCAGCATTCAGGAATGGCAGAATTGTATTTCTAGTACCTGAACTCATGCCACCCTTCTGTACTCTTCCCTGTATCTGCAGTCCCTATGTCTGCCACTGTTGAACCACCAACCATTACCCTTTTTCCTCGCTTACCTTCTGAACCTTGGTTTTCACCATTTTCTGTACACTGCATACACATGCTCATCAAAAGAACCTGGAAAGTTTCAGGTGAAGCTTCCCACAGTGTTTTTCTTGACAGCCATTTCACAGACATATAACACATTGATTATGACTGCAGGCCCACTCATGATCCAGTAAATATAACCTAATAAATACAATATAATATAATATGATATAACATAATATAATATATAATATAATATACCATTATAGTCAGTGTCGTTTGACAGTGAATCCTATTATTTTTTGCACGTTTATACAAAAATATTTTCACATTTATTTTGCTAACATTTTCTGTCATTTTCTAGTGTCCCTTTTTATCACAACCCCTAGACTAGAAACATCTTTTCATTTTTTTAACTAAAACAACCTTAGGTGATCATTCACGAATGCCTCCTTTGGGTTTTCTGGTTTTGTGCTATTAAAGGGACTTTAAACAGATGACCAGGACATAACAATTTACTAACATAATGTGCTCATATTTTTAGCTTACCATCTGGAAGAATCTACTTCACATACTGCATAATTTTGCCTCAAGTATGATTCTGTATACTGTGCAAACTCGTACTGTGAGAAGAAAAATGTTGTCTATCTTATTTTTCAGTAAAAGATTATTCTGAAAAAATAGGCCAAACTGAAAAATGTCAAAACTATAAGTCTGCATTTGATTTGGTGAACTTGATTTCTTGACTTATACAAGTCTCACTTTGGGCCAGATTCCAAAAGAGTTGCCCTCAGTGTAAGTCTGCCCTGATTTCGAAAGACCTACTCTCAGTGTAAGTGACTTAGTTCAATGTAATGCCTATCTATAAACAGATTTACTACAGGGGACCAGATTACAAAACAATTGCTGTCACCCTGCTTTCAGTGCAAGAGGTCACTTACACTGAAAGCAAGTCCTGTGGAATTGGGGCCTTTGCCCCTAACTTTAAAGTACAGGTGAGTAATAGTTATTTACAATGCCATGCCATAATAAATATGTGCTGAAAACATAGGACATAACCACACTAATCATTTAGGCATATTACTAAAATTATTTATCCATAGAGTTAGCTTTACTTCTCTTAGATTTATTGATTTTACTTCCATAAAGTTAGATACATTTAGGGATATAATAGCACTATAATGAAACTGATCTAGTATACAATTTCTTATTACAAACTCTGCAGATCCTCCTTCTAACCCTGTGCTATGACTTTTAATACCAGTGCAATGACTTTTATTATTTAGAGGTTGAGAAGAATGGTGAACGTTATAAGCCAATATTAATTTTGTTGAGGAATCTTGTGATTTGCACCTTGGTGCTATTCTGATTAAGTTAGTAAAGGCTAGAACACTTGCATCACATGACACACAGGTGACAGGTTGAAGACCTAACAAGATAATTAATATATTATCACAGTCTAATATAGTACCCCCATTCTACTGGTAACTAAATAATAATAATAACAATAAAAAAATCATCATCATCATAAAGTGACCATTCCTTCATAATCTTACACCCCAAAACTGCAGAGATCTTAAACAATTGAGGACTAAGCTGACCTCGTAACTAAAAGACTTAGCTGCCTACAAATTCTGTTTTCACCTTTGTTTTTATGACACTCCCTTCCTGATGTTCTATAACAATTGTTCGACTTTTCTGTCCTGCAGGTTTGCTGTTACTCTGTATTACGTGTTACTCTACTCTGTATTTAATATAAAATGCATTAGTAAACTCAGTTTGGAAATTATCTATTATTGTGTTTTTACATTGTTTTGCCTGGGTAGTGGCTGAAATGGATGCTTTAGAATCATAGTATCACTCAAGATTAAATATGTGCATACAGATACAAAAAGGGAAAACTGGTTATATGGGAAAAACTCCTCTAGATGCTGGCATACAGATTACTAAAATGGGTAATTGTGTCAGATCTTATGTAAGATCCATGTCAAAGATCACTTTGCATTCTTAAAAGTAATAAAAAGAATTCAAACTGGAATTGCTTGTTTAAACCATGGTTTATTAAGTTAAAACAAGAAATAAACACTTTCGCCCTTGTCAGGGCTTCAGCAGATCTAAATATCTAGATAGATATGAATACACTACAAAATGAATTCAAAGGTTTCAAGTATTTTGACCTGAGTTTCACAAGATGGTCATTTCTTGAGTGCTACTTCAGTCATTTTTCAGCATGATTTTATAACAGGAGATCAAATTTCATAAAGCCGAACTTGCATTGATACAAATCAGTTGAACAGACACATGCTTTCTTGTCTGAGTGAGTACTTTGCAACAATCTGAAAAGGATTATTCTAGCTCCCTTTCCTCATTTATTGTGTTTAATCTTACTGCATACCTCTCAAACTCCTAGCACAAGAAATCTGGACGAAGCCTAACATAATGGGTGGACAAAGGACCAAAAATATGGACGCATTTTAAATATTACTCTTATAAACTTAGAAAGCTGCTAGAATAACAGGATCTGTGTTAGCATCCGTGTTCTGAAGAATAACAAGTCTAAAACACAAATGCATGATACTTTTAAGTGACTTTAATCCAAAGATCATCCCAGAGATTTGCCAAAAAAACACCAATTTTATCAGGAATGGAGCAAGGCAAAAATCTGGACATTCTGCGAAAATCTATAAAATTTGGAGGTATGTCTTCCTGGCAACATCACATTGGACCACCCAATGGCAAGGGTTAAAAAAGTATAAACAAGAAAATCAGCTGCTATAGTTGAAGAAGAAAAGGACGACATCAGCATTAACTACTGAATGAGCTATACCAGGACATGTACCAGCCAGAGTGTCCTGCATACTAACAGACATAAAATAATAAAATACCAGGACATGTACCAGCCAGAGTGTCCTGCATACTAACAGACACAAAGTAATAAAATACCAGGACATGTACCAGCCAGAGTGTCCTGCATACTAACAGACACAAAGTAATAAAATACCAGGACATGTACCGGCCAGAGTGTCCTGCATACTAACAGACACAAAGTAATAAAATACCAGGACATGTACCAGCCAGAGTGTCCTGCATACTAACAGACACAAAGTAATAAAATACCAGGACATGTACCAGCCAGAGTGTCCTGCATACTAACAGACACAAAGTAATACAATACCAGGACATGTACCAGCCAGAGTGTCCTGCATACTAACAGACATAAAATAATAAAATACCAGGACATGTACCAGCCAGAGTGTCCTGCATACTAACAGACACAAAGTAATAAAATACCAGGACATGTACCGGCCAGGGTGTCCTGCATACTAATAGACACAAAGTAATAAAATACCAGGACATGTACCAGCCAGAGTGTCCTGCATACTAACAGACACAAAGTAATAAAATACCAGGACATATACCAGCCAGAGTGTCCTGCATGCTAACAGACACAAAGTAATAAAATACCAGGACATGTACCAGCCAGAGTGTCCTGCATGCTAACAGACACAAAATAATAAAATATCAGGACATGTACCAGCCAGAGTGTCCTGCATACTAACAGACACAAAGTAATAAAATACCAGGGCATGTACCAGCCAGAGTGTCCTGCATATTAACAGATACAAAGTCATAAAATACCAGGACATGTACCAGCCAGAGTGTCCTGCATACCAACAGACACAAAGTAATAAAATACCAGGACATGTACCAGCTAGAGTGTCCTGCATGCTAACAGACACAAAGTAATAAAATACCAGGACATGTACCAGCCAGAGTGTCCTGCATACTAACAGACACAAAGTAATAAAATACCAGGACATGTACCGGCCAGAGTGTCCTGCATACTAACAGACACAAAGTAATAAAATACCAGGACATGTACCGGCTAGAGTGTCCTGCATACTAACAGGCACAAAGTAATAAAATACCAGGACATGTACCAGCCAGAGTGCCCTGCATACTAACAGACACAAAGTAATAAAATACCAGGACATGTACAAGCCAGAGTGTCCTGCCTACTAACAGACACAAAGTAAGAAAATACCAGGACATGTACCAGCCAGAGTGTCCTGCATACTAACAGACACAAAGTAATACAATACCAGGACATGTACCAGCCAGAGTGTCCTGCATACTAACAGACACAAAGTAATAAAATACCAGGACATGTACGAGTCAGAGTGTCCTGCATACTAACAGGCACAAAATAATAAAATACCAGGACATGTACCGGCTAGAGTGTCCAGCATACTAACAGACACAAAGTAATAAAATACCAGGACATGTACAAGCCAGAGTGCTCTGCATACTAACAGACACAAAATAATAAATTACCAGGACATGTACCAGCCAGAGTGTCCTGCATGCTAACAGACACAAAATAATAAAATACCAGGACATGTACCAGCCAGAGTGTCCTGCATACTAACAGACACAAAATAATAAATTACCAGGACATGTACCAGCCAGAGTGTCCTGCATGCTAACAGACATAAAATAATAAAATACAAGGGCATGCACCAGCCAGAGTGTCCTGCATACTAACAGACACAAAGTAATAAAGTACCAAGACATGTACCAACCAGAGTGTCCTGCATACTAACAGACGCAAAATAATAAAATACAAGAGCATGTACCAGCCAGAGTGTCCTGCATACTAACAGACACAAAGTAATAAAATACCAGGACATGTACCAGCCAGAGTGTCCTGCATACTAGCAGACACAAAATAATAAAATACCACAACATGTACCAGCCAGAGTGTCCTGCATACTAACAGACACAAAATAATAAAATACCAGGACATGTACCAGCCAGAGTGTCCTGCATACTAAAAGACAGAAAGTAATAAAATACCAGGACATGTACCACCCAGAGTGTCCTGCATACTAACAGACACAAAGTAATAAAATACCAGGACATGTACCAGCCAGAGTGTCCTGCATGCTAACAGACACAAAGTAATAAAATACCAGGACATGTACCAGCCATAGTGTCCTGCATGCTAACAGACACAAAATAATAAAATACCAGGACATGTACCAGCCAGAGTGTCCTGCATACTAACAGACACAAAGTAATACAATACCAGGACATGTACCAGCCAGAATGTCCTGCATACTAACAGACACAAAGTAATAAAATACCAGGACATGTACCAGCCAGTGTGTCCTGCATACTAACAGACACAAAGTAATAAAATACCAGGACATGTACCTGCCAGAGAGTCCTGCATGCTAACAGACACAAAGTAATAAAATACCAGGATATGTACCGGCCCGAGTGTCCTGCATACTAACAGAAACAAAGTAATAAAATACCAGGACATGTACCGGCCATAGTGTCCTGCATGCTAACAGACACAAAGTAATAAAATACCAGGACAAGTACCGGCCAGAGTGTCCTGCATACTAACAGACACAAAGTAATAAAATACCAGGACATGTACCAGCCAGAGTGCCCTGTATACTAACAGACACAAAGTAATAAAATACCAGGACATGTACCAGCCAGAGTGCCCTGCATACTAACAGACACAAAGTAATAAAATACCAGGACATGTACAAGCCAGAGTGTCCTGCATACTAACAGACACAAAGTAATAAAATACCAGGACATGTACCAGCCAGAGTGTCCTGCATACTAACAGACACAAAGTCATAAAATACCAGGACATGTAACAGTCGGAGTGTCCTGCATACTAACAGACACAAAGTAATAAAATACCAGGACATGTACCAGCCAGAGTGTCCTGCATA
Organism: Protopterus annectens; assembly: GCF_019279795.1. NCBI lineage: Eukaryota > Metazoa > Chordata > Ceratodontiformes > Protopteridae > Protopterus > Protopterus annectens. The sequence goes on along the minus strand of NC_056751.1, from coordinate 45,727,457 downwards.
CTAACAGACACAAAATAATAAAATACAAGGTCATGTACCAGCCAGAGTGTCCTGCATACTAACAGACACAAAATGATAAAATACAAGGGCATGTACCAGCCAGAGTGTCCTGCATACTAACAGACACAAAGTAATAAAATACCAGGACATGTACCAGCCAGAGTGTCCTGCATACTAACAGACACAAAATAATAAAATATCAGGGCATGTACCAACCAGAGTGTCCTGCATACTAACAGACACAAAGTAATAAGATACCATGACATGTACCAGCCAGAATGTCCTGCATACTAACAGACACAAAATAATAAAATACAAGGGCATGTACCAGCCAGAATGTCCTGCATACTAATAGACACAAAATAATAAAATACAAGGGCATGTACCAGCCAGAGTGTCCTGCATACTAACAGACACAAAGTAATAAAATACCAGGACATGTACCAACCAGAGTGTCCTGCATACTAACAGACACAAAAAAATAAAATACAAAGGCATGTACCAGCCAGAGTGTCCCGCATACTAACAGACACAAAGTAATAAAATACCAGGACATGTACCAGCCAGAGTGTCCTGCATACTAACAGACACAAAATAATAAAATACAAGGGCATGTACCAGCCAGAGTGCCCTGTATACTAACAGACACAAAGTAAGAAAATACCAGGACATGTACCAGCCAGAGTGTCCTGCATACTAACAGACACAAAATAATAAAATACAAGGGCATGTATCAGCCAGAGTGTCCTGCATACTAACAGACACAAAGTAATAAAATACCAGGACATGTACCAGCCAGAGTGTCCTGCATACTAACAGACATAAAATAATAAAATAAAGTGCATGTACCAGCCAGAGTGTCCTGCATTCTAACAAACACAAAGTAATAAAATACCAGGACATGTACCAGCCAGAGTGTGCTGCATACTAACAGACACAAAATAATAAAATACAAGGGCATGTACCAGTCAGAGTGTCCTGCATACTAACAGATACAAAGTAATAAAATACCAGGACATGTACCAGTCAGAGTGTCCTGCATACTAACAGACACAAAATAATATAATACAAGGGCATGTACCAGCCAGAGTGTACTGCATACTAACAGACACAAAGTAATAAAGTACCAAGACATGTACCAGCCAGAGTTCCTGCATACTAACAGACGCAAAATAATAAAATACAAGAGCATGTAACAGCCAGAGTGTCCTGCATACTAACAGACACAAAGTAATAAAATACCAGGACATGTACCAGCCAGAGTGTCCTGCATACTAACAGACACAAAATAATAAAATACCACGACATGTACCAGCCAGAGTGTCCTGCATACTAACAGACACAAAGTAATAAAATACCAGGACAAGTACCAGCCAGAGTGCCCTGCATACTAACAGACACAAAGTAATAAAATACCAGGACATGTACCAGCCAGAGTGTCCTGCATGCTAACAGACACAAAGTAATAAAATACCAGGACATGTACCAGCCAGAGTGTCCTGCATGCTAACAGACACAAAATAATAAAATACCAAGACATGTACCAGCCAGAGTGTCCTGCATACTAACAGACACAAAGTAATAAAATACCAGGACATGTACCTGCCAGAGTGTCCTGCATGCTAAAAGACACAAAGTAATAAAATACCAGGACATGTACCAGTCAGAGTGTCCTCCAAACTAACAGGCACAAAATAATAAAATACCAGGACATGTTCCGGCCAGAGTGTCCAGCATACTAACAGACACAAAGTAATAAAATACCAGGACATGTACCAGCCAGAGTGTCCTGCATGCTAACAGACACAAAATAATAAAATACCAGTACATGTACCAACCAGAGTGTCCTGCATACTAACAGACACAAAATAATAAAATACAAGGGCGTGTACCAGCCAGAGTGTCCTGAATCCTAACAGACATAAAATAATAAAATACAAGGGCATGTACCAGCCAGAGTGTCCTGCATATTAACAGACACAAAGTAATAAAGTACCAAGACATGTACCAGCCAGAGTGTCCTGCATACTGACAGATGCAAAATAATAAAATATAAGAGCATGTACCAGCCAGAGTGTCCTGCATACTAACAGACACAAAATAATAAAATACCAGGACATGTACCAGCCAGAGTGTCCTGCATACTAACAGACACAAAATAATAAAATACCAGGACATGTACCAGCCAGAGTGTCCTGCATACTAACAGACACAAAGTAATAAAATACCAGGACATGTACCAGCCAGAGTGTCCTGCATACTAACAGACACAAAGTAATAAAATACCTGTACATGTACCAGCCAGAGTGTCCTGCATGCTAACAGACACAAAGTAATAAAATACCAGGACATGTACCAGCCAGAGTGTCCTGCATGCTAACAGACACAAAATAATAAAATACCAGGACATGTACCAGCCAGAGTGTCCTGCATACTAACAGACACAAAGTAATAAAATACCAGGGCATGTACCAGCCAGAGTGTCCTGCATACTAACAGACACAAAGTAATAAAATACCTAGACATGTACCAGCCAGTGTGTCCTGCATACTAACAGACACAAAGTAATAAAATACCAGGACATGTACCTGTCAGAGTGTCCTGCATGCTAAAAGACACAAAGTAATAAAATACCAGGACATGTACCGGCCAGAGTGTCCTGCATACTAACTGACACAAAGTAATAAAATACCAGGACATGTACCGGCCAGAGTGTCCTGCATGCTAACAGACACAAAGTAATAAAATACCAGGACATGTACCGGCCAGAGTGTCCTGCATACTAACAGACACAAAGTAATAAAATGCCAGGACATGTACCAGCCAGAGTGCCCTGTATACTAACAGACACAAAGTAATAAAATACCAGGACATGTACAAGCCAGAGTGCCCTGCATACTAACAGACACAAAGTAATAAAATACCAGGACATGTACAAGCCAGAGTGTCCTGCATACTAACAGACACAAAGTAATAAAATACCAGGACATGTACCAGCCAGAGTGTCCTGCATACTAACAGACACAAAGTAATAAAATACCAGGACATGTACCAGCCAGAGTGTCCTGCATACTAACAGACACAAAGTAATAAAATACCAGGACATGTACCAGCCAGAGTGTCCTGCAAACTAACAGGCACAAAATAATAAAATACCAGGACATGTACCGGCCAGGGTGTCCTGCATACTAACAGACACAAAGTAATAAAATACCAGGACATGTACAAGCCAGAGTGCTCTGCATACTAACAGACACAAAACAATAAATTACCAGGACATGTACCAGCCAGAGTGACCTGCATGCTAACAGACACAAAATAATAAAATACCAGGACATGTACCAGCCAGAGTGTCCTGCATGCAAACAGACACAAAATAATAAAATACCAGGACATGTACCAGCCAGAGTGTCCTGCATACTAACAGACACAAAATAATAAAATACAAGGGCATGTACCAGCCAGAGTGTCCTGAATCCTAACAGACACAAAATAATAAAAGACAAGGGCATGTACCAGCCAGAGTGTCCTGCATACTAACAGACACAAAGTAATAAAATACCAGGACATGTACCAGCCAGAGTGTCCTGCATACTAACAGACACAAAATAATAAAATACAAGGGCATGTACCAGCCAGAGTGTCCTGCATACTAACAGACAGAAAGTAATAAAATACCAGGACATGTACCAGCCAGAGTGTACTAAATACTAACAGTCGCAAAGTAATAAAATACCAGGACATGTACCAGCCAGAGTGTCCTGCATACTAACAGACGCAAAATAATAAAATACAAGAGCATGTACCAGCCAGAGTGTCCTGCATACTAACAGACACAAAGTAATAAAATAGAGTGTCCTGCATACCAACAGACACAAAATAATAAAATACCAGGACATGTACCAGCCAGAGTGTCCTGCATACTAACAGACATAAAATAATAAAATACGAGGACATGTACCAGCCAGAGTGTCCTGCATACTAACAAACACAAAGTAATAAAATACCAGGACATGTACCAGCCAATGTGTCCTGCATACTAACAGACACAAAGTAATAAAATACCAGGACATGTACCAGCCAGAGTGTCCTGCATGCTAACAGACACAAAGTAATAAAATACCAGGGCATGTACCAGCCAGAGTGTCCTGCATACTAACAGACACAAAGTAATAAAATACCTAGACATGTACCAGCCAGTGTGTCCTGCATACTAACAGACACAAAGTAATAAAATACCAGGACATGTACCTGTCAGAGTGTCCTGCATGCTAAAAGACACAAAGTAATAAAATACCAGGACATGTACCGGCCAGAGTGTCCTGCATACTAACAGACACAAAGTAATAAAATACCAGGACATGTACCGGCCAGAGTGTCCTGCATGCTAACAGACACAAAGTAATAAAATACCAGGACATGTACCGGCCAGAGTGTCCTGCATACTTACAGACACAAAGTAATAAAATGCCAGGACATGTACCAGCCAGAGTGCCCTGTATACTAACAGACACAAAGTAATAAAATACCAGGACATGTACAAGCCAGAGTGCCCTGCATACTAACAGACACAAAGTAATAAAATACCAGGACATGTACAAGCCAGAGTGTCCTGCATAGTAACAGACACAAAGTAATAAAATACCAGGACATGTACCAGCCAGAGTGTCCTGCATACTAACAGACACAAAGTAATAAAATACCAGGACATGTACCAGCCAGAGTGTCCTGCATACTAACAGACACAAAGTAATAAAATACCAGGACATGTACCAGCCAGAGTGTCCTGCAAACTAACAGGCACAAAATAATAAAATACCAGGACATGTACCGGCCAGGGTGTCCTGCATACTAACAGACACAAAGTAATAAAATACCAAGACATGTACAAGCCAGAGTGCTCTGCATACTAACAGACACAAAACAATAAATTACCAGGACATGTACCAGCCAGAGTGACCTGCATGCTAACAGACACAAAATAATAAAATACCAGGACATGTACCAGCCAGAGTGTCCTGCATGCAAACAGACACAAAATAATAAAATACCAGGACATGTACCAGCCAGAGTGTCCTGCATACTAACAGACACAAAATAATAAAATACAAGGGCATGTACTAGCCAGAGTGTCCTGAATCCTAACAGACACAAAATAATAAAAGACAAGGGCATGTACCAGCCAGAGTGTCCTGCATACTAACAGACACAAAGTAATAAAATACCAGGACATGTACCAGCCAGAGTGTCCTGCATACTAACAGACACAAAATAATAAAATACAAGGGCATGTACCAGCCAGAGTGTCCTGCATACTAACAGACAGAAAGTAATAAAATACCAGGACATGTACCAGCCAGAGTGTACTAAATACTAACAGACGCAAAGTAATAAAATACCAGGACATGTACCAGCCAGAGTGTCCTGCATACTAACAGACGCAAAATAATAAAATACAAGAGCATGTACCAGCCAGAGTGTCCTGCATACTAACAGACACAAAGTAATAAAATAGAGTGTCCTGCATACCAACAGACACAAAATAATAAAATACCAGGACATGTACCAGCCAGAGTGTCCTGCATACTAACAGACATAAAATAATAAAATACGAGGACATGTACCAGCCAGAGTGTCCTGCATACTAACAAACACAAAGTAATAAAATACCAGGACATGTACCAGCCAATGTGTCCTGCATACTAACAGACACAAAGTAATAAAATACCAGGACATGTACCAGCCAGAGTGTCCTGCATGCTAACAGACACAAAGTAATAAAATACCAGGACATGTACCAGCCAGAGTGTCCTGCATGCTAACAGACACAATATAATAAAATACCAGGACATGTACCAGCCAGAGTGTCCTGCATACTAACAGACACAAAGTAATAAAATACCAGGGCATGTACCAGCCAGAGTGTCCTGCATACTAACAGACACAAAGTAATAAAATACCAGGACATGTACCAGCCAGGGTGTCCTGCATACTAACAGACACAAAGTAATAAAATACCAGGACATGTACCGGCCAGAGTGTCCTGCATGCTAACAGACACAAAGTAATAAAATACCAGGACATGTACCGGCCAGAGTGTCCTGCATGCTAACAGACACAAAGTAATAAAATACCAGGACATGTACCGGCCAGAGTGTCCTGCATACTAACAGACACAAAGTAATAAAATACCAGGACATGTACCGGCCAGAGTGCCCTGTATATTAACAGACACAAAATAATAAAATACCAGGACATGTACAAGCCAGAGTGCCCTGCATACTAACAGACACAAAGTAATAAAATACCAGGACATGTACCAGCCAGAGTGTCCTGCATACTAACAGACACGAAGTAATAAAACACCAGGACATGTACCAGCCAGAGTGTCCTGCATACTAACAGGCACAAAATAATAAAATACCAGGACATGTACCGGCCAGGGTGTCCTGCATACTAACAGACACAAAGTAATAAAATACCAGGACATGTACAAGCCAGAGTGCTCTGCATACTAATAGACACAAAACAATAAATTACCAGGACATGTACCAGCCAGAGTGTCCTGCATGCTAACAGACACAAAATAATAAAATGCCAGGACATGTACCAGCCAGAGTGTCCTGCATGCGAACAGACACAAAATAATAAAATACCAGGACATGTACCAGCCAGAGTGTCCTGCATACTAACAGACACAAAGTAATAAAATACCAGGACATGAACTAGCCAGAGTGTCCTGTATACTAACAGACACAAAATAATAAAATACAAAGACATGTACCAGATAGAGTGTCCTGCATATAACAGACACAAAGTAATAAAATACCAGGACATGTACCAGCCAGAGTGTCCTGCATACTAACAGACACAAAATAATAAAATACAAGGATATGTAGCAGCCAGAGTGCCCTGCATATTAACAGACACAAAATAATAAAATACCAGGACATGCACCAGCCGGGCTGTTCTGCATATTAACAGACACAAACCTAATTAAATTCCAGGACATGCACCAGCCAGGGTGTCCTGCATATAACAGACAAAAAATAATAAAATACCAGCACATGTACCAGCCAGAGTGTCCTGCATACTAACAGACACAAAATAATAAAATGCAAGGACATGTACCAGCCAGAGTTTCCTGCATATAACAGACAGAAAATTATAAAATACCAGGACAGGTGCCAGCCAGAGTGTACTGCATACTAAAAGACACAAAATAATAAAATACCAGGACATGTACAAGCCAGAGTGTCCTGCATACTAAAAGACACAAAATAATAAAATACAAGGGCATGTACCAGCCAGAGTGTCTTACTTATAACAGACACAAAATAATAAAATACCAGGACATGTACCAGCCAGAGTGTCCTGCATACTAAAAGACACAAAATAATAAAATACTAGGACATGTTCCAGCCAAGGTGTCATGCATATAACAGACACAAAATAATTAAATACCAGGACATGTACTGGCCAGAGTGTCCTGCATATACAGTAACAGACACAAAATAATAAAATACCAGGACATGTACCAGCCAGAGTGTCCTGCATATACAATAACAGACACAAAATAATAAAATACAAAGACATGTACCAGCCAGAGTGTTCTGCATACTAAAAGACACAAAATAATAAAATACCAGGACATGTACCAGCCAGAGTGCCCCGCATATTAACAGACACAAAATAATAAAATACAAGGACATGCACCAGCCAGAGTGTCCTGCATGCTAACAGACACAAAATAATTAAATGCCAGGACATGTACCGGCAGAGTGTCCTGCATATACAGTAACAGACACAAAATAATAAAATACCAGGGCATGTACCAGCCAGAGTGTCCTGCATATAACAGACACAAAATAATAAAATACCAGGACATGTACCAGCCAGAATGTCCTGCATACATACAGACACAAAATAATAAAATGCAAGGACATGTACCAGCCAGAGTTTCCTGCATATAACAGACAGAAAATAATAAAATACCAGGACAGGTGCCAGCCAGAGTGTCCTGAATACTAACAGACAGAAAATAATAAAATACTATGACATGTACCAGCCAGAGTTTCCTGCATATAACAGACAGTAAATAATAAAATACCAGGACAGGTGCCAGCCAGAGTGTCCTGCGTATAACAGACAGAAAATAATAAAATACCAGGACATGTACCAGCCAGAGTGTCCTGCAAATAACAGACACAAAATAATAAAATAGCAGGACATGTAACAGCCAAAGTGTCCTGCATACTAACATTCACAAAATAATAAAATACGAGAATAAGCTACCAGAAATTACAACAATGTAGAATATGGGCACCTTGACAATTCTAATAGAAGAATGAGAAACTGAGTTGGCAAAAATAATTTCCAGGAATTTTCTGGGCACATTTTGCTCCCTTCTTCAACCAACAACCTTCCTTCTGAGTTCCCTATGTGTACACTGGGCCTACCAGCAGCTCCGTTTTCCTAGACTTTCTCCAATGTGTCCTTTTATTTGTAGTGTTTGCCCCAAATCATCTTTCTCTATCAACAGCTTAAAAGGCCATTAGAAACTTCATGTCGCCACACTTATTTTAACAGGTACAACTTTGGGACAGCAAAAGTTTCCCATGTACTGTAGAGAACTATGCTTGGCTCCCCGATGATGATCTTGTGTTATGTGTTCTTGAAGATTTAAGAAATTAATTAATAAATTAAACATACAATGTTTGTTAACTGTGTTAATGGACTGATCCCAAGTGGGCACATTTAAAACACAGCCTGGGGAAAGTATTTATCCCTCGCTATGAAGCAATACATATAGTGTACACTGCTTACAAGTAAAACTGATTATACATGTATTAGACATTGACTTGTACATTGCTATGAATAACACAAACAGTGTACACTGCTTACAAGTAATATAGCTTATACATGTATTAGACATTGACATAAATTTAATAGTTACACTCAACATCAGCATATGTACACTGGCATGTTAAAGCTGTACAATGAAAAAAAAATCAAATACAAACACTATATGGACACAACAGATATGAATACATAAAAACAAAGTATTAGAGAACTGGACAGTAAGAAGGACTGAAGCGTATTGCACTGTATATGCACCATATAGAAGTGAGAGTTTTATTTACCAGGTTAAGTTTTAAAGAGTACATTAGGAAGTGAGCAGGGCAAAGGCAATGTTGTCTGGCTGAATGTTTTAGCTTACTGCAGGTTATTTGAAAGGTTTGCAGAAATGTTAGAAAATTTGGTCTAAATTATTTTCCTGAGTGGCAACTTTAAATGATATTTGGACTATATCCTTCAGTTGGGGCCATAGAAAGGAGACAGTGGGATCAGTGAAGGTTAAGTTATTTTTGTGTGTATAATGCACTTTTGCATGGCTCACAAGCTGGCTCTGAGTGTTGTTTGTTAGTAGCTTAGATGTGAGTTATTAGGCAAGTTACATATGAGAGGGTTTTCTGAATGAGAAGGTGTAGCAGGACATCTGCATATTGTCATACTGGGAGCCAGTCTGTCCACATGGGAGTGATACAGTGCTATACCATGGGGGGAGGGCTAAGACAATGAAGCAACTGATTCTCTTGGATACAGTTTGCAAGTCTGTTATTTATTTATTTACTTTTTGATACAGAGGCAAGGAGGGCAGAGTCTTCTAACGCTGAGTGCAAAATGTTTTGCCTATTCTCGCTCTCCCTTTAGAGGTGAAGAGACGTTTTGTGACAGCACTATAGGGCAGAAACTATTTTTGCTTTTACATTTTTGATGTGAAGACATGTATTTAATGAGAGACTTAGGCTAAGGTCTAAATATTATAGGTTCATAAGTTTATAGTAAATACTAACCTATCATTCTGCAGCATACTAAAAGCCTAGCCAACAACAAGAGCTTAGAATTAAACCCTGTATATTGTAAATGTGAAGTAAAGATCGAAACCATTATGTCAACCCCCCTGTCATATTCATATGAAGATATACTCACAACATTCTACTTGTCCTAGAAGTTGGGCAACCCTTTAAAATTTTTGTGGGGTGCCAATGGACATAACGTTATGTTTTAATCACATAATATAAGTCGCTTACATTCCAGCCAACATGAAACTTCTTCAGGATTGTTTAAATGTTCTTTAAGATTGTTTTGTGGCAAAGGGTAGCCCTGAAGAAATCTATGTAAGATTGGCCAGTCTCCATAATGACTTTATTTTGTCCAGTGTGCATTTCTTGTGGGACTATATTTATTTATTTATTTGATATTTGTTGACCAGGATAATCTGATTGAGCAACTGCCTTTTTTCAGCTGAGGCCCAGGGAGAAAAGGTCCACATAACAACATTTAACATCGAATTAAGATACAAAAAATAAAAAAATTAAAAATACAAAATATAAGTATTTAAAAACAATGATTTAATAAATATATAGATATCTAAGTTAAGAAGTAAACCTGTTGTGGGTGATACTGATAGAGGAGAGAAAAAATTAACAATAATTTACAGATTAATACAAACAAGTGTAGATATAATTGAATTAGGACCAGGTAAATTGCTGAGATCTAGTAGTTTGAAAGTTAGGATAGTTGTTAGTAGGCTGCTGAGCAGTTTAGAATCAGTTTGAATTATGAACTAGAGGTGTCATAATTCTAGTATATGAGAGCCAGGTAATAAACAAGGGCACAGACGGCAGGTGACAGGTACAGAATAGAGGTGGGATATGGAGAGAAGTTGAAATAGTGAGATGACTAAGAAGAGAATAGCTTAAAGGATAAAATAGGTGTTAGTGGGAGAAATGAGGTAGATATAGGGAGACAATGTAGTAAAATAATGGGGAGGGGGAGTGGGACGGGTAGGGCAGGGGTTCAGGTAGGATGATTACAGAGACAGATCCAAGAATTGGAAAGGTGTTGTTTCAGAGCTTTCTTGAACTCATTGACCGGAGTGATGTTTCTAAAGCCAAGAAAGAACAGGGAGATAACTATACAGCGAATGGCCTATGGTATGTTTAGGTTTATGTTTCTTTAGGAGATATTGGTCAGAGCTTCATAGAAGCTCAGGGGGAGTGTAAGAGGAGACAAGTGATGAGATATTAGGACAGGATGATGGCTTGGTAAGGAGGGAGTGGATATGACAAATTGAGAAAGCAAGAGGTGGGGTGGAAGGTCTAGCCAGTTAAGTGTTCTGAGGGCGAGGCAGTGGTGAGTTTTAGGAGGAAGATTAGCAGCAAATCTAGCAACCTTATAATAGGTGGTTACACGTTTAGAGAGTAGTGAGGACTGTAGTTTAGTAAGGATTTGACAGCTGTAGAAGAGGTTAGGAAGGAAGGTAAGCTTGAACAAGTGATATTCTGTTAGGAAACGTTTGGTTCTGTAGAGAAGACCAAGTTTTGGTGGGTTTTCTTTATACTATGAAGTACACGAAGGTCAAATTTAAGTTGATCATAAAACTAAATAGAGTGTTTTGGCAGAAGGAAAAGCCCCCATGCAACCCCATATGTGCTGCTTTACTACCAGCAAAACCTTACCCAAATGTGTTAATTCCACAGCCACACAACTGCAGGGCTGTATGCATGTTCATTTTCACACAACTGTCATTGACTTGTTTCAGCAGGAAGCACTTAGCTTTACCTGATCTTCGGTGTTACACATTTGATACACTGGCATGCCATGCAACCAATGTTCTTTATGTATGTATCTATCTATCTATCTATCTATATATCTATATCTATTTCTATCTATCTCTGTCTATCTATATCTCTGTCTTTATATCTATTTATCTATTTCTCTGTCTATTTATCTTTTTATCTATCTTTCTATCTCTGTATTTATCTAGCTATGTATCTAGCTTTCAGTTTCTCTGTATCACTCTCTGTTTCTTTCTCTCTCTCTCTCTCCCTATATATATATATATATATATATATATATATATATATATATATATATATATATATTTATATATCTATCTCTTTCTATCTTTTTATCTGTGTCTATCTATCTATCTATCTTTCTATCTATCTGTCTGTCTATCTATCTATCTATCTATCTACCTATCTATATATCTATATCTATTTCTATCTATCTCTGTCTATCTATATCTCTGTCTTTATATCTATTTATCTATTTCTCTGTCTATTTATCTTTTTATCTATCTTTCTATCTCTGTATTTATCTAGCTATGTATCTAGCTTTCAGTTTCTCTGTATCACTCTCTGTTTCTTTCTCTCTCTCTCTCTCCCTATATATATATATATATATATATATATATATATATATTTATATATCTATCTCTTTCTATCTTTTTATCTGTCTCTATCTATCTATCTATCTATCTATCTATCTATCTCTCTATCTCTCTCTTTTTCTAGGTATCTCTCTTTTGTCCACCTGCCTGTGTCTGTCTGTCTAGCTATCTCTTTCTAGCTTTCTTTCCATTTCTTTCTATCTATCTCACTCTCTACCTATCTATCTATCTCTATATCTATCTATCTGTCTATCAGTCTCTCTAGTTACCTACCTATACGGACATATAAAACTACTGCTAGCCAGAACAATGTATTAAACATTAAGGAGGGCACCAGCCATGCACTACCATTATCATTCAAAAAAGCTAAGAAATGGGAAAATGCAAAAAAACAAAACAAAAAAAAAACACTGCAAGTCAAACATTTCCTATTTCCAAATATTTTCAGATAATCAATCAGTTTGTCAGAAATAACTTGCAGACATACCTCTCAGACTTGTACCACAAGAAATCTGGACAAAGTCTAAAAGCATAGGGGAACAAAGGCCCAGACATAGGGAAACATTTTAAATATTGTTCTTGCAAACTTAGAAAGTTGGTAGAATGACAGCTTTGTGTTTGCATATGTTTTCTGAAGGACAGAAAGTTTACCCCGGGGATCACTTCAGTGGCTCTGCTGGACAGAGGCACAGGGAACTAATCTAAGGGGGCAGCGAAAGCCAACACATTCTGGCTAGGCTTATAAATGGCTTCAGGCAGATAGCCTAGTACCTACCTATATAAAATCTAAAACACAAATGTTTATCATTATTTAGTGACTTCAATCCTCAGCAATTTGCTAGAAAAAACACACATTTTATGAGGAACAGACAAAAAATATGAAGCAAAAATCTGGACATTCTGTTTAGATCTGGACAGTTGAGAAGCACATTTGCAGAATATAGCTATTCCTGTAATGCACCCACATTTAAACAAATACTCATGCTGTCTTGTATGTCTCATCTACAAATGGCTGCTCCCAGTTTGTTCTTCTGGATCTGGCTCCCCTCAGCACTGTTGCAATTACCTCCAAGCTGTTGCTGCAAGCACTTAGCAGTTCCCAGACAGGATGCTGCACCTTTTCTTCTGTGGTTTCCAAAGCAGCTTCGTATTTGATTGCCAGGTCCACCAGCAGTTGTGAACTAAGCTCTTACAGCATCAAGTGATACTGAGATTGCGTTACATAAATATATATTGCTAGTGTCAAGGGGAAGCAGTAGTAAGCAATGTATCATGCACTTCAAACTTAGCATTATGAAGTGCTAGCAATTCCTTTTGGTAACAGCAGGCAGAAAGCAACACAACAAATAACTGAAATAGCAAAGTCCCAAGATACTTAACTCTGGTAATGATGGTAACAAACAACTTGCTTATGGAACATTATCACAAACATTCATCAAGCAAGAAAAATACTGCTTATCCTCTGCACTCAGCATTTTAATAATTTTATTAACCACTCAGCAATAGATCCATTTTCAACTAGTTTAGTTTCAGCAGAGATGCTCTCTCAGTATGTATCATGTGATAAATGTAAAATCAGGTAGCATTAGAATTCAGCTCTGTAGTACCTGTCACTTCGAAAGCAGAAAAGAAGAGGTATTTTTGTGTTGTGAATCCACATTTTTCAATAACATAGCTGGAGTTAAGTAGCTTTCGTGAATGCCCTGTCTTCTGCAGTGCACATCATTAGAAGATTGTTTTTGTGCTGTGATTTGCTTCTTTCATTATTATGCAGGTTGCTTTGGTTCTTCTGTGACAGCATGGCCCTACTTACATCTCCACTCCCTCTACACTGTGGCACTAATTCTGGGCAACCAAAACTGTGCTCCAGGCTGGGGATGCTCGCAACCCTTTAAACTGGTGAAGCTGATATGGCAGAAGATGAGCAGACCCAAGAGCAGTTACTGTTGTTCACACAGGTAGCTTTAACTGCATGTGTGTTATGGCTCTACTTTACCCATTTACATAAATGTATATTACTGCTCTCAAGGAGGAGCATGAAATGTCTGCACCTACATAGGTGATGTCCTCACAGCCCATGGTCCTAATAGAACTGGTGCTGCAATGATTCCAAGTCCCAGTTAGAGAATCTGAGAGAGGAAATACCCTGCACGTATTCATCCTCCTGCTTAAGTAGAGGTGGGAAGGCAGCTTTATCATTCACCTACTTTCCCTACAACAGTTCGAGCAGGTGCCAAGCCTCTAAATGTCCTCAGATTACCTGAGACGTAGTCAAAACTTTACCCTTCTATGCCAGTGGAGTTGGCACTGACCTTTATAAGGAATGAAGCAGAGTGTGCATGCTGCATAATTACTGCAGAGGTCATTGTGCGTGCGTGTTGTCTGTTTTAATGACCATGAGCGATTAGATCTCTGTAGTATTGCTCACTGGCAATTTACTTGCCATTATATTCTGATTACAAGTCAGCAGGAAAGGTCTGTCCATCACTGTACAATATCTGATCAATGTGTTAGAAATGTAGTGGCTGTTTTTCTGGGCTCGTTTCCAGCATTCCTTTCAATACCCATTACACACATGGCTGGCTAGCAATAACTTCACAGCTCCACTGAGAATTATAACCTCGTGGCTGTGACAAGGCCTGCTGGCATGAAACAAATGATACTCCTCACAACCAGATGAATTTGAGATGTATACAGTTATACAAAATTTTATGTTGCTTTTGGCTAAGCAAGACTTTAGCTGTGTTAACAATGCATGGGACACACACACAGTACCATTTTTAAAACAGTCATGATTCTGCTGTCAGTAAATAAACAGAAATGACACTAGCTTGCACTGCAGAATTTTGTTTCATTCAGCACCTGCCCTAAATAACAGGAATGCTGAAATATGACAGAATAAACTGCCACAGTTTCTTCTTTTCTTAAATTTTGCAAATTGCAATATACTTCAGACACTTAAAAGGTTTTTAACAAATTTTGTCCCAGAATGATTCTTCAATTTAATTGGGCAGTAACAGCCAAACTATGAATTACTCAGAGACATTGAAGACCATTACGATGGACAAGTGACTTATAATCCAGTGGTGGAACAATTCTGCAAGACAGCAGTTGTCTGGAAGAGATCAAATGTAAAGCTGAGACCTGACGCAACTAATGGTCATATAGCCGCCTCCATCTCAAAAATGATTTACTTACTTATTTTTTATTAACACTCGGAGATTGGTGACTGATCAACAATAGGCCTCTTTCAGTAATGACACACACATACACACACGCACACACACACACACACACACACACACACACACACACACACACACACACACACACACACATACATTCACAGTCAGACCATCTAGCAGAAAAGCAGATAGTAAAAGTAGTAAGTTCAGTGGCAGAGCAGAATGAAGACATTTTCTCCTGTCCACTGAGTCTTGTTCAGTGGTTCTCCTTCCTTCAGCACATTGATCAGTTTGTTCTTTTTTATGTGCAGAAGCCAGAAAACTTTTAGACCAGGCAAGAGCCCTCTGGCCCATTCATTCCCAGGCAGGCTGGAGGGTCTGATTAGTCCATTTATTCTGCAGAGAGACAAAAGTTGGATGGTAAGAAGTGGCCCATTCCTATGGACCCAATGGGAACCCCCCAAACTCCTAAGGCCTACAGCAGTGTTCATGCTCTTGAGCTGTACTATGTGCTACTAGTGAGAGAAGCACATGTGCCTCTACACATATGTCCCTACTGAGAGAAGCATGTGTGCCTCCAAACTTATCGTCCTACTGAGAGAAGCATGTGTGCCTCCAAACTTATCTTCCTACTGAGAGAAGCATGTGTGCCTCCAAACTTATCTTCCTACTGAGAGAAGCATGTGTGCCTCCAAACTTATCTTCCTACTGAGTGAAGGATGTGTGCCTCTAAACTTATCTTCCTACAGTGAGAAGCATGTATGCCTTCAAACTTATCTTCCTACAGTGAGAAGCATGTGTGACTCCACACATATCCTCCTATTGTGTGAAGCACATGTGCCTGCACACACATCTTCCTACTATGAGAAGCACGTGTGCCTCTACACATAAGTCCCTGCTGTGAGAAACACGTGACTCCACGCATATCTTCAGACTGTGAGAAGCACATGAGTCTCCACACATATCTTCCCACTGAGAGAAGCATGTGTGCCTCCAAACTTATCTTCCTACTGAGAGAAGCATGTGTGCCTCCAAACTTATATTCCTACAGTAAGAAGCATGTGTGCCTCCACACATATCCTCCTATTGTGAGAAGCACATGTGCCTGCACACACATCTTCCTACTATGAGAAGTATGCGTGCCTCTCCACTTAAGTCCCTGCTGTGAGAAACACGTGTGACTCCACGCATATCTTCAGAGTGTGAGAAGCACAAGTCTCCACACATATCTTCCTACTGTGAGAATCATGTGTTTCCACACATATTCCATCTGTAAGAAATATGTGTGCCTCCACACATAGCTTACTACTGTGAGAAGGAGACATGTAGCTGATTCAACCGGTGCCCTGTGTTTTCAAGAGCAAAAAAAAAAATAAAAATAGATCTTCTGCACTTTATACCTTGCCTGCATTGGAGCTACAGCACTCAAGTTTTAGTTAAAAAAAAACAAAAGTTTTTTTATTTTTAAACTGTAGAAAACTGCTTGCTACAAAGTAATGTTTTTGTGTTGTTTATTTCAGTAACATTTTCTGTTCTCTGTGGTAACGTAACATATTGTTAAAATATTTTCAAAAGTCTTGGAAACTTACTTCCATATTCCACAAAATTCTTGCTAGAGATATTATACAAAAACAACCCTTTTATAGAGACATGCAGTGAGTACATTACTTATAGTCACTACAGTTTTCCAGGGAGTAATATAACCTTGAAACTTATGCAGACTCAGAAATTAGAATTGCACTTATTAGAGTATCTGTGAGTTCACAAAGTTCACCTTTTTTCAACAGTTGGTTAATGTTTCATTGAGACTAAGTAAGAAATGCTGTTTCATAGATTACAGAAAATTTTCCCGCTTAGCTTTTAAGCTCAGGCCAAGTGACAGAATAATGAAGTACAGAGCAGATATTAAGTTGAATCCTCTTTTCTGTTACATGGGTCAACAAAGTAATCTCCTCAGCCTTGCTTTGGTAGCTGCCAGTGGGGAAGCGAAGGTGGACATATCTACAGCAAGGTATGCTAAGGTGCTTCCACTTTGGAATGCAGTAGCTGCTATGAAATGGACTGCAAAACCATTTGTCCTGAGCACTGGACTTAATGTCAGTTATGACAGTGTGCTTACCTCTACCTCAAGGTGACCCAGATATTACCTGCCATGTGAATATTAGGGAGAAAAAGCAATTCAAACTTTGCCTTGGAAATTTCTTAACTTAATTTTGAAAACAAAAAGAAATAAAAGAAAAAAAGAAAGACGTGACAAGTAATATTCACTCAGTGTTTCAGAAATAGAAGTTTTCTTTGAGACATCTTTTTCTCTTGCTCCATGGAGATTCCTCTGTAAATAAAGCCACTACTTAAATTAACTGAAAGCAATAAATACATAACAACTAATTTACCCCAGGTGATTTTTACCACAATGCTTCCCAACCATCAAGCCTCTCTCAAAGGGACTCTGACCATTCATTTTACATACTAGGGAATTACCCCACTACACTATGAGGGTAATGGTCATCATGAGAAGGGCCATCACTGACAGCATTCCAGTAATAATGGTATTTTATTCTGGATGGCCTAATCCCAATCACTGGCTGGGGTGGGGTGCAACCCTGGGTCATCTTAGGGACTCACAATAACTTCTGCTGTTTTTAACACTCCTTTGTATTTGCTAATAAAGGCTATTATCAGGAAGTTGCTTGGTGAGCCAAAAGTCCACCCTCCAGGACACATATGACACCATCACCACCCCTTCTTTGAGCACGGTTCCTGCTCTACGCTACCTCTTCCCAGAATTGGTTTACCCATCCTCCATTACCAGGTCCATCAAGAATCCAAACTGTAATGAAACTTAGATTGCCAGGGCCATAGTCAGGCCTTTACGTCTGTATGCTACTAGAGCTGGTAGTATATCAGAAATAATTAATGACTGATGACATATCTCACTGCTAGAACTTCCTCAGAAACCTGACATTCTATCATATGCACCTGCTTGCCTCCACACACCAGTTGATTAGTTATGCCCCCTATTCTATCAGCTCTGGAACTAGAGGAATATGTAGAATGACCCCAGACAGCACTGCACAGCAAACTATATCATGACATTTGTCACTGTCCTGGGTTTGATGTCACCAGTCCTCTGCAACTGTTGTGTTTGAACTTTGACATTCTGTGGTGGTGGCACATGAGTAAGTAAGGATCATTTTCACTGCAGCTAATACATAAGAAAAGTTACAGTACCTTATGCAAAGCCTTCGGGCAAAAGAGAACAGTTGTAAAATGTTACTCCATACTGATTACTCTTAATCATTTAAACTGCCCATGTATCACCCTGTCTTTTATTTTGCAGTATGATACTGAATACTTTGCAATAGTAGAAATTTCAGAAGTGAATTGATTAAATATGAATGTTGAGCTACAGAGAAAAAAAATATCAATTAGTACATGTGCAGGGTTAACCTAGCATATATTAGTCACACAACCAACAGTAATTACTGCAAACAGTGACTGAGTTCCTCTATGGGGATAAAGTACAATGGAGCAAATACAGGTCTATATGTATCTCTTTCTATCTCTGTCACTCTCTCAAATAAGCACACAGACACACATACACAGACATGCACACACACCTCTCAACCTCTTAGAGCAAGAAATCTGGAAATACCTATAAATAATGGGGAGACAAATGCCCCAAAATAGGGACAATTTTTAAATATTGGTCTTACAGACATAGAAAGTTGATAGGAGAACAGATTTTGCATTAGCATAGATTTTCTGAGGGTTATGGTCTGAAAGTCAAATATTTATTTATTTTTTTACATCAGTCCTCAATGATTGCCAATGATTTGCCTGAAAACCACAAATTTTATGAAAAACAAACCAAATAATATGAGGCAAATATCTAGACAGTCTGTGAAAATCTGGACAGTCAAGAGTCTCTCACACACACACACACACACACACACACACACACACACACACACACACACACACACACACACACACACACACAGACAGACACACACGCACACACACACACACACACACACACACACACACACACACACACACACACACACACACACACACACACAGTGTCTACTCAGGATCGACTGCCACTATTACATAAACCTTCACACTGTTAAAATATAACCTACCTTTCTGGTAATTATTACAGAATTGGAGATGTGACGAAACGCTGAATAGTGTGCCATCTAACACTCATTGTTTTAAAACAGTCAACTTCTTTCTGCTTCCTGTCTTTCATTTTTTGTAGCTGACTGACACTCTGCTCTTTAAGTAAGCATGGGTATAAAACATATCCAGTGGAGGAAGACTGACATACCTCTCAAGGTCACTCATTTACTAGTCCCTAACCATCTCCCTTCAGTGGCATCAACACACCTACTTTCCAACACCATCTTTTGTTTTGAATCCCTCCAACATGATTAAAATCTCCTCTGTATGAGTGAAAGGCCTTCCAGGGTCCAACATTCACCTCATGCATTAATCTCCTCCACATCACAGACCTGTTACTAGTTCCTCTAATCAATCATTTATGCCTCCTCCCATTTTTGTATTTTTTATCTTGTGCCCTCCTCCCATTTTTGTATTTTTTATCTTGTGCCCTCCTCCCATTTTTGTATTTTTTATCTTGTGCCCTCCTCCCATTTTTGTATTTTTTATCTTGTGCCCTCCTCCCATTTTTGTATTTTTTATCTTGTGCCCTCCTCCCATTTTTGTATTTTTTATCTTGTGCTCCTTCACAGCATTTTTTTTGATTCAGATTGTGCCCTTTTTGTCCATTCACTCTTTCAGATAAAACAGCTCAGGGTCTACTGCTGTCTCCCCAAAACCATGCATCACCCTAAACCATGACCATCTTAATTACTTATTGTTGAGTCTTTTCATTTACATTAGGAACTCTCTCCAGGCATAGTCTTTAGAATAACATGTGACCTCAGGTACAGCCCCCAGTACAACCTTCAGACTCTGCCACAGCCCCCAGAGCAGCATCCATAGCAGCTTATTATTTCAGGCACAGCCTCCAGAAAACCAATGACTTCAGGCACAGCCCTAAGAAAAGCATGTGACTTCAGGTACAGCCCCCAGAATGCTATGCTGCTTCAGACACAACTCCCAGAACAGCATGTGACTTAAGGCACAATCCTCAGAACACCATATAACTTCAGGCACATCTCCCACAAAACTATGCATCTTCAGGCACAGCCCTCAGAGTAGCATGTGACTTTAGACACAGCACCCCAGAACAGCATGTGACTTCAGGCATAGACCCGAGAAGACCATATAACTTCAGGCACATCTCCCAGAAAACTATGCATCTTCAGGCACAGCCCCCAGAATAGTATGTGACTTAAGGCACAGCACCCCAGAACAGCATATGACATTAGACACAGCCCACAAAACAGCATGTAGCTTCAGGCACAATCCTCAGAACAGCATGTGACTTCAAACACAGCTCCCAGAACACTATGTGTCTTCAGGCATAGTCTCCAGAACAGCATGTGACTTAAGGCACAGCATCCCAGAACAGCATGCGACTTTAGACACAGCCCACAAAACAGCATGTGACTTCAGGCATAATCCCCAGAACAGCAGTGACTTCAAACACAGCTCCCATAACACTGTGTATCTTCAGGCACAGTCCTCAGAACAGAACAGCATGTGACTTCAAACACAGCTCCCAGAACACTATGTGTTTTCAGGCACAGTCTCCAGAATAGAATGTGACTTCAAACACAGCCCCGAGAACACTATGTGCCCTCAAGCACAGTTCCCACAACAGCATGTAACCTCACATATGGTCCTCAGAACAGCATGTGACTTCAGGCATAGACCCCAGCACACCATGTGACTTCAGGAACAGCTCCCAGAAGAGCATATAACTTAAGATACAGAACCCCACCATGTGACTTCAGTTAAAGCCATTAGATTCAAGAACAACATGTAACTTCAGGTAGAGATCCCAGAACAGAATACAGTTTCAGGCGCAGCTCCCATAACAGTGTTCAGCATAGTATGTGACTTTAGACACAGCCCCAGTCTCTAGAACAGTGGGCAACTTCAGGCACAGCCCTCTAGAACAGTACATGAGTCTCTTACAGCCCCTGGAATAGCACTGTATTTTCAGGTACAACTTCTAGGACAACATATGTCTTTAGATACAGCAACTAAAACAATATGTGACTTAAGTCACAGCCCCACAAAACAACATACAACTTCAGACTCGACCCGCAGAACAGCAAGTGATTTCTGCTACAGCCCCCAGAACAGCATATGATTTCGGACATAACTTTCAGAACATTTGACTTTAGGCAGAGCAACTAGAACTACATGTGATCTTAGACACAGCCCCAAGAACAGCACACAACTTGGAGCTCAACCCCAAGAACAGCATGTTATGTCAGGCAAGGTCCCCAGCATCCAAAGCAACATATGCTCAAGCTGAGGCCTCACTCACCGCTGTCTTGAATGGTAGAAATTTTTGACTCAAGCTTTCTGGAAGTCACTCCTTTCAGTCAGTACATGAAGCCCCTGTTCCTTCATGGACTACTTTTCCATACAAAGTGGTGATTCATTTTACATGAAGGTCTTTTTTATGTTCAGTTTTCCAGTACCCCGCAATGATGAGCTACTATCAAAGAAATTATAACTTTGCTAAACCTAAACTGCTGCTCCTTTATCTTGTCTGCCAAACTAACAATGACCTTCAGTTATAGCTACAGTCTTCACCTATTATCATCTGAAAGCATGTTTGATATATTAAACATAGGTTCATAGGTAGGTACTACGCTATCAGCCCAAGGGCCTATGTAAGCCTACCCAACAAGGTTCCCTGGCTTACGCCACCCAAGAAAGTTATTTTCCTGTGCCACTGTCGAACAGAGACACAGAAGTGATCCCCGGGGAGTATTTCCTATTTCCCATCCACTCATCAAGATTTTTCTTGAAGAGTGTTAATGAAGAACTTTGCTTGACATAGATGGGTAGCCTGTTCCAGAGTATGGGAAGTCTCTGGGACAGGAATCTATCCCTCTAGCATGTCCTGTTTATTGTGGTGACAAGGTTTAGGTCCCTAGAGCATGTAGCTCAGAGGGATTGGGATTTCTTTACGTGTAGCATGTCCAACAGCTCTGGGTTTGACATAGCTTTATATGTTAGGCAGAGATCACCTCGGAGTAGGCGATATGCCATGGAGTAAAGCTGGAGCTTTTTGAGGTGGTCAGTGTAGGGCATTTGTTTGAGGCCAGTAATCCTCTTTGTGAGGTACTTCTGTGGCCTTTTCAGCTGCTGCAGATGTCTTGGGAGGTACATTCCAAAAGGGGCGTTGTACTCTATAATGGGTCTAATAAGTGTCGAGTAGAGGGGAACAATGACCTCTTTTTTCCTGGATGAGAACCCTTTTATGATGAGATGTGCCACGTAGAAGGACTTCCTGACTACTGTGGCAATGTGACTATCAAAGGAGAGACTGCTGTCCACCTGGGTCCCAAGGTCTCTTATCAAACATTCAGTGTTAAGTAGATTGCTGCCTGTGTGGTAGTTCATGGGTACAGAGTTTTTACCAAAAGGGATAACACTGCACTTTTTGGCATTGAGCTTGAGGCCATGGCTCTGACACCAGGCATTTGTCTCAGCGAGGCCCTTCTGTAGGATGTCCACATCATTTGGGGACTTGACTATGGCTCCTAGTTTGCATTCATCTGCAAACTTTGTTAGCCAGAGGCCTTCTGTGTTAGCCTGTACTTCAGAGAAGTAGATACCAAACAGGAGAGGTCCCAGGACAGAACCCTGTGGTACTCCACTTGTCACTGCTTTGAGGTCAGATTTGGAGTCTGCAACTTTTACATTGTGGGTTCTGTCAGTGAGCCAGCTGGCAACCCATCTTGTGACATAGAGATTTATACCTAGTTTAGTGAGTTTAGCTATAATTCCAGAATGGGGGATGATGTTGAAAGCCTTGGCGAGGTCAAGATAGGCTGTGTGAACCACCTTACCCTCATCTACTGCTTTGGTGGCTGCCTCAGAGAAGTCGATCAGGTTCAGGAGGCAAGATCTGCCTTTCACAGACCCGAACTGGGTGGGATCCAGAGTTTGCACATTACCAATGTCTTTGTTTATGAGTTCCATGATGATACATTCCATGGCCTTGCAGACCAGGCTCATCAGGCTAATAGGTCGATAGTTCCCAGGATCAATGGTGGCTCCTTGCTGTGTGCCATTCAGTGGGCACAAAGCCTGATGCGAGGCTATTATTAAACATGGTGCTTAAGTGGGGAGCCAGTTTGTTCTGAAGTTCATGTAAAACGCAGCCTGGGATGTTGTCTGGTCCCATGGATGCTGTGTTTTTGGCTTTAGAGAGTGCAGCTTTTACCTGCGTAGTTGTGATTACAGGGACTCTGCATTCTTCCTGTATAGATATGGGCCCTTTAGTGGTTGGGGGGGGGTAAAGTTTGCACTGAACCTATCTGCCAGGATGTTGGCAATATCAGTTGGTTCTGTAATTTTCATGCCTTTGTGCTGTAACTCAGAGCAGATCTGGGTGTTGCCATTGAGATTCTTGACATAGCTATAGAATGCTTTTCCATAAGACAGACAACATCAGATTTAAGTATTCTGAAGACAGCAGAGCCTAAGTTTAAGCCCTGCAGTAAAATGTGTTAGTGATCTGTGTTTTAGGTAATGCTGCAGCCCTAATCATCCTCATCATAGGTTCTTAGTTTAGTACTAAGCTAACTGCCTTTGCGAGCCATTTTAAGCCTAGCCAATTATCTCTTGTGAGACTCAAACCCTGCACCTTGTGTTTGTAAGGCAAACACCTTAGCCATTAAGCCACCCTCCCAACCCCTTCATCTGCTTCTTGCCCCACAGTTAACACACCATAATTCTACTTGCAGTTGGACTGTCACCATCTCATTTTCAATTTAGATAAAGACCTCATGCATGCTCAGGTAGATCACATCATATTTCTTATCTGTTTCTGTGGGCTCAAACTGAAATATTGGTTTTGCTTGGACTACCAGGGCTTCCCATCTGTGAAGCCATGAATACAGATTTCTAGTAAGCTAATAAGATTCATAAAATCTCAGAAGCTGGTGCTTTATGACTTAGTAAATCTCCTTGGAACAGTAGCGGCCTTAGGTCAACTGGTGCCCTAGGCTAAAGGGCTCCATGGTGCCCCCCACCACACCACCCAGTGCCCCCATCCTGGTCTACCTAGACAAAATAAACACTGAAAAGTGTACCTGCTGGAGCGGCGCCCTAGGCAACCGCCTAGTTGGCCTATGCCTAAGGCCGGCTATGCCTTGGAAATATGGTGAGACACACTGGCTTGAGGTTTATCAGGTCCTTCTTTGAACTCCTTTTTCTGCTGTATTGCGGTCAGGATAGCCACCTTGTTTCTAGGCATCTTTTCATTTAAAAATTACAAATGGAAACTTGCATAAGCAGAGACCCTCTTTGTCTTCTTAGTAGAGACAGATAAATGTAATCCTTGGCCATGCCCATATCATAAATGGTTTCTATGAACTAATGCAGACAAAAAAATGTAATCACTGACCACGTCTACATAACAGATGGTTTCTTTGTACAGCACCCATTAATCTTCTATCAGTGTCTACTTAACTGTCTTCCCATCTTCCTTTTTTCTACATACTTACGGAAACTATTGAGTCCCTGTTTCCCCATGCATGCACTTAATCCCATGCAACAGTTTATGACTGGAACTGCCTCTTATGAGTACAGTCTTAACTGCATCTATACTTCCATCTTTTATTCTGTTCTGCTGTTCCCTAAAAATTTCATTGACATTAGCAAAGTGTATTATAACAGAGGATTATGGACTGGGGGAATGAGACTGTCATGTTATATTGAAAACGGAGAAAGAAAAAAATTGTTCATAATCCTAGTATGATCATGTAGAGGGTAGCAGAACTGTTGTAAAATATTGGGGACGACTAAAAACACGTTTTGTTTCTGTGGAAAGGATGATCACTTGACAAGTATCTGTGATATTTGTAGGGAAACAAGTCATGATACAAAAAAGTGTAAATTTAAATGTTACAAATGTAACAAAATCAGGCCTTTATGGATGGACTGTAATCTTCAGAAAAAGGATGAAGAAGAAGAAAACAAAAGTGAGGACAGTATACAAAGAAGAAAGAATCCCAAGAAAAGATAACGATTTAGTAAGGACACAAGATCAAGGTGAAATGAAGATAAGGATAAAGATAAAAATGAAACAGAAGAGAATATAGAAAAATGCTTTGAAATAAGTGCCGAGGAAGATATAAAGTGGAAAAAAGTGAAAGGTAAAATCAATTCTATTGGCAAACAATTAAGAGACAGAAAACGAAAGTTTAAAGGGATAAGTGTAACAGAGTATAAGAAAGGAAATGGATAATAGAAAGGAGATGAACAGTTCAGATTTACACAATTTTGGATAAGTTACAACATAACAACTTTAGAGTGCTTTCAATAAATGTAAATAGTATTAAAATTACAAGCAGAAGAATAAGCATCCTAAATTGGTGAAAGTGTGACGTTGATGTAAAAATATTAGAACATCTACGATTTTTGACACAGGAAGAGAGCTTGCAAACAAAGAAACGTTGAGGAGGAGATATGATGTGGAATCTATTAAAGGAGCTGTATTCAGGCATAGTTGTACTTTGTGGATAGTGAGATTACTAAATATAACATTGGCAATGATGGAAAGACTAGCCATTGTAGATGTCGGATGGCATAATCAGGTATATAGAATTATAGCATTGTATGCTTATGTTACAAGTAAAGAAAGGGACATTTTATTTAATAAAATGTCAGATTATGTAGTAATTAATATGAATATAATATTAACATCAGATTTTAATTGCGATTTGAGAGGAAAAAAGAAGAGAGGAAATGAAGAAAGGAACACTTTAAAGTTCTAAAAGGTGGCAATTTAAAGATTTGATCTAATAATTCGTGAACATATTGTCAAGGTGTATATAAGACAGAAATATATTAGTTTACTACATCACAAAGTTTAAATGTAGCTAAGAGAGTGACACTTGCAACAGGCTTTTCAGATCGCCCAGCAATATGGATAGAAATATGAGAAAAAATGGAATATATCAGACTGGAAAAAGGAATAAAAAGAATAAATGAGAAAGTATGGGATGAAAATAAAAAAAAAAATTCCACTAAAGTTTGTTATAAATACTGGCCTGAGTGGTGGCTAGCTTTGAAAGAAACATATAAAAATGTTTTTAGAATGGCAGTCAGATGTGAGAAAGGTGGAAAAAATAAATTATAAAACAATATATATTGATGCTTTAAAGGATTTGGAAAGCAACAACAGATAATATTGCTTGATGGAACAGAGAATTTATGAAAAGACTCAAGAGAAAATTAAAGAATTATTATTTAAACAAAGGTATTACTTACAAGGTAAAAATGAAGAGGTATCAGCTTATATGACTAGCACAGTTAAAGAGAATACTAGTATAACGCGAGAAATGAATGATGTTTCAAGAGAGGGAAGTAGATCTCAGGAACAAAGTATGCATATCATAATCAATTACATAAAGAAAATGTTTAAAGATAGAAAAAAATACAAAAAAAGAGGAATGTTAAAAATTGAACAAGAAAATAAGGAATTGGAAAACGAGATTTCCTTGTATGAATTAGATAAGGTATTCAAACAAGATAATTTACACTTAATTTCAGGATCAGATGGAATAGAATACCAATTTGATAAGAATTTTATGGACTGGCAGAAAAAATACTTCTTAAACTTTATGAATGAGAGGATAGATGAATGTTTTATGTATAAATATTTATGCAGTGGTATACTTGTATTTGTATGGAAAAGGTAAGATAAATATAAAATTGAAAATTGCAAACTTATAGTATTAAAAAATACACATTATAAGATAAAACAAAACCAATTCACTCTCTGAATTAAGTTACCTGCTAAGTACCATGAATAAACTCAAAAAACACATAAACCAGAGGGCAACAAACACAGCAGAAAAAGTTCAAGTCTTTTATTGATTAAATGAACATGCAAAATGTCAGCACTTTTACATAGAACTACTATGCTTCATCAGACACAAAGCAATGGTTCTTACTTGTGTATTTATATTACAAAGTGACCAATCACAAACAAGAAACAATTAACAGTCCAATAATACATTCATTGGTCGCCACAAATACCAGAAACAGTAACTAAAATTTAATTGAGTTTATATTCACTCTACAATCATATACAACCATGTCGTGAAGAACCTTTATAAAAGTCAATGTTAAAATCTTGTAGCAATTCCTAAGTTAAACATCCATCATTTACAAAAACCCCTCAATATTTAAAAATGCAAAAACAGTTTTTCAAACCTACCTACTAATCGTTACCTCATTCATCAAAAATTGTATTATCTGACAAGCAACACAGTACCCAGTCATGCAAGAACAGAACCACAGCGTGACAATGCATTGTTGTCCAGCAACACACTATAAACTCCAAATATATCACTAAACTTAATGTCATTAATACGAACTAATATAAATTAAATTCCTAAATAACACACATAGCATAGACAGTGACTAAAATTTAAGTTTGTACTCCTTCTAGCATCTCATAAAACCTTGTCTTGAAAGAGTATCATACATATTAATATTAAAATATTATGACACATCCTATATTCAACATCTGTCATATGAAAAATGCTCTCAACATTTAAAAATACAAACACAGTTTTTCTAAACCTACCTATGAATCACTGTCTTGTTCTTGAAAGATTGTACTTCCTAACAAGCAATACAACAGCTGCCATGAAGGGAACACAATCACTATGTGACGATGCATCGTTCCCAAGCAACACTCTGTAAACTCCAAAATATAACAAAGTAAAAAATCATGAAAATACCAAAAGGTGATAAAAACCATATGAAAACAGCAATCAGGCACCTCAAAAAGAGACCATGAAGACTTGTTTATTATTTTAATATAAAACATTAAGCACTTTCACCCAAGAATCTCCTAAGCTTCCTCAGAACAAAGTAAAAAAATCACTATATGTCACTAAACTTAGTGTCACTAGTGTAAGGTAATATAACATAATCCGATCTTCAGTAAAATAAGAACATGCATGTACAACTATAAAAATGCTATCCCAGTATAGCACTAAAATGTAACTATAAGAAAATAATAACTCTACCTATGTATGTAAAAAGTCTAAAAACGATCCAAACATCCCCAGCAAATCCATCAAGCTTACCACTACTCTAGTAGGCAGTGCATGAAAATCAGGATAGCAACATGCAAAAAAGCCATCTAAAGTAATCTTCATGCAGTTACTAACATGTAGGCCTCAACCACACTATATATTATTGCATGACACAAATATAAAAGTCATCCTACTAAAAGATAATATTTAATGAATCAGCTTCCTATCGCTTAAAAATGGTCTTAAAGAAACAGTTTAATTCAGTCCATAATATTTATATGAGTGCAGAGTGACAATCCATCTTTGTTCAGCTTTTTCCGTAATATTTTTAATGTCATCTAACCTCATATTGTTATCAATAACCTGTAAAGTCATAAAGGCAAAAGTATGATCTCCCCCCACCTGCATCACATGCCTAGCCAAAGGACTTTTTTAATCTCTTATGTTGATATAATACACATGTGCTCTTATTCTATCTCTCAATGTCATGTTGGTCTTACCAACATAACATTTCGGACATTTAACACATTTTGGCAAATATATCACATTCTGACTGGGCAATCAGCATAATGATGAAATATATATCTCCTGCCTGTCATAGGGTGTATAAATATGTTCTCATTCAATATTAATCT
The DNA here is from genome assembly GCF_019279795.1 of Protopterus annectens. Lineage (NCBI taxonomy): Eukaryota > Metazoa > Chordata > Ceratodontiformes > Protopteridae > Protopterus > Protopterus annectens. The sequence continues at coordinate 45,698,176 of NC_056751.1, read as the reverse complement.
ACAAACATTGCAGTATCTAGATCTGAACGTACTCACTCTCACTGATGAAACATATAGGTCTAATGAAGTGTAGTGGTTCTACACAGAAGCACTCACATTTTTCATGTTTGTTTAATCAATAAAACACTTGGGCCAGGTTCAATAAAGCCTAGGCTAAGTGTACACTAAGTGTACATGGATTGTATTCAATAAAATTCTTATCACATTTTTTTGTGCTTTCTAGTCACTCAGAAAGATTACACTAAGTGTCGACATTTTCTGGTAACCTTTATGAATCCCTGTCACTATTTAAAGCTGCAAGAATATCAGTAGGAAAACTAAAATTAGGAAGAAGAAGGTGTGCATTATGTCTGTGTTGTCTGTTCACTCAGAACAGTGTACACTTAGTGTAGGCTTTATTGAATCTGGCCCTTGAACATTTTCTGCTGTGTTTATTGCTCTCTGGTTTATCTATTTTTTGAACACATTATAAGATGTTTATGAAAGTAACTCAGAAGAGAATGGAAAGTAAAACAAAAAGTATTATAGAAGATAGGATATATAGTTTTAAGGGAAAATGATGGCAGAGATTATTATTCATAGCAAGCAAAATTGTGGGTGATATTATAAACAAGTTTGGTGAGACCAAGATCATGATAGGAGATTTAAATAAAGGTTTTGATACAGTACAATATGACCTTTTGTGACAATTATGAAAGAGTATAGTAACAAAATTAAGAATGCATGTTTTTCTGCATGTAATAAAAATAAAGTAAGAGTTTTATTGAATGGATGTTTAAGCAAAGAACTAGATATGAATAATGGCATACATCAGGGATGTCCTATGAGTAGTATATTATTTACATTAGATATGAATGTATTAGTCAGAGATATAAATTTACACATGAGAGGTGCTACTTATATCACTATGGAAGGTATAAAAAATCCAGTTATGTTTACTTATGCAGATGATATTATATTGACAATTAGAAACAAAGTTTGGATGAAAGAAGTTATATGTTATACATATCAATGTTTAAATATAATAGGCATGACTTTAAACAAATAGAAACATAAAGAACTGGCTGATATAGTAAAGAGAAGAGGAGTATTTTTCTCAATGAAAGAAATCTCTGTGTTAGGGATACGATTTGGGGGTAAAAATGTAATTGAGGAACAATGGATTAGAATACGATATGAAATAAAGAAGCTTTGTTGTTTTTGAAAATCATGCAGGCCATAGTTTGATAACAAGGTTATTTGATTAGAATAGGTATACAGGGAAAGACTGCATATTTATCTGTGTCTATATGTTGCCAATAATCTATGAAAAAGAAATACTACAAGTAATTTTTTTCTTTTACATGGGGTTCAAAATTGAATTCAGTGAAGAGAGGAGTCTTATAAATGGACAGAGGAGATAAAGGTTTTGGGATTAATAAACCCATTTATTTTGCTGCTTCTTTGAACCTTATAACATTTTGTTTTGGATAAATGATACAAATTAAAAGTTAGTAGTAAATTCACTAAAGTATAAATATAAGTGGCATTGGGATATGTTAAAAATTTTAAAAGAGAAAAAGCATGTTTAAATGAAGTAATGAGATGTTATCAAGAAAAAAATCTTTCAAGGAAAATAAAAATTGATGAAATAAAAAATAAAGAGAAGAGTGTGGCATAAAAATATCATGATATAATATTATTATGTCAATCCTTGGGATGAGATAGTGAAAGTATGAGTAATAAGCAAGTAGAATGTCAAGATTTGTTATGGAGAGCAGTGATTAATAAATTGCCATTAAAGGGAAATATGTCATATAAAAATCAGTGAAAGAGTTTGTAGATATTGTGGTAAAGAAGAAACAACAGAACATCTTTTGTGCAATCTAGAATGGTTGCAAAATTCTGGGAAAACTGTGTAAAGAAAATGTCTTTGAAAATGTAAAGGAGGTAAGTTAAATACATATGGCTATAATTATGTATGGATATTACAGCCATAAAAATACGGAATATGTTAATAAAATAGATACTGTAAAAGATTATTTTATGTTGTGTGGAACATTTGAGATGAAAGGTTAAATGAAATCATGTTTAATGGAGACTAGCAATAATTTTAAGAAAAATTAGATGGTGGCTGTGGAAAAAAGAGGGGGTTCAAATGAAATAATGAAGCTTTAATATAATAATGAAAAAAAAAGATATCTAAGATTGTATGACATTAATGGAAAGAAAAGGATATATGTACACTGTATAAATTCATAAATATGTAAACATGTAATTTTGTAAATAGTATTGTACATAATGTTTTTAAATGAAGAACCACTACTCTTTATGATAAGTGCTGCGAGATCTTTGACATCCACCTGAGCTAAATCCAACTCATGCTGATGGGGCCTGAGTTTAATATCTCATCAGAAGGATGGCATACTCAGGAGTGCAGCACCCCTCTTATGCTGTACAGCAGTGCCCTACCTGGTGTGAGAATATAACCCACAGCCTTCTGCATTATAGACAAGTCTGCTACCAATTTTACCATTGACACAGCTGTTTTGTAAGTCATGTCGCGGTATACTTCCCTGTTTAATGCCAATCTGCAAATAAAGATTGCCATCTTAGGAACTTGCATCCTATCTATCCCTTTTAAGTTTTATATATCTTTATCTTTTTCATTATCCGCCCTTTCAAATGTTTGCATAACTTTTCCACACTTGTAACATTCTAAATCTTTGTGTATATGGTTTTGGGAGGGTACATATAAAGGGCGAAATCCCAAAATAATTTATGTTCAGGTTAATATTATGCCCTACACTTGTGTGACAAGTTTTAATATATGCAATTTTGAAAGAAGGGTTGGTTGCTTCCCTGAGCAGAATATACTAATGAGGAGGAAGGTAAGTCTTCATGGGCACCCGCTCATTCTCGTACAATTCCATAACAGTCTGTGTAAATGCTATCAATGTACAAACTGAGAAAGCACAAGTGAGTCATCAGCCATGCCAGCTGTGTCAGCTGTCTAAAAATAAAGTTAACATCTATAGTGTTAATGGGTTGATAAATATATATACAGAAAACTAAAGTAACGTAAAAATAATATTGCCAACCTTCCTAAGTATCCATATACAGAAAACTCTTATTCCCAAAATGTATCACTAAAATATTATTGGTTATTTATGTTTTTAGCAAGTGTCTCTGAGGTGCAATGCTTTTTGACATGTGATATGTCTAAGTGGGGGAAAAATAATGATCACAATATGACCATGATAATGTCCACTGTCCCATTGGCTCAATGGTGTTATAAGCTGTACATGTTTGCCCTGGGCTTTAGGTCAGCATACAGTTCTCCATAACAGACAAGTACACTTTGCTAGGCTCAGTGAGCTGAGAATTCAGTGCCAAGCCAGGAGGTGGTGAATCCATGTAATAACACAACAACATACTTGTGAGCAGGACTGTATGATGTTACCTGCATTAAGGCATATGATACTCTATGTCCCTCCGGGGGGGGGGGGGTACTCCTGTATGCTGGGGGCTTACTCATATGTGATACCTCTACATGGGAAAGAAAGATGATTGCAATGTGTATAAATGGTGCACTGTCTCCCAGTATATCTGTGACATCACATATGCATGTGTGGTGCATTGGACTGGCATACGAGAAGTCCTATTTATGAATAACTGGACATCCTTTTTATTCATGTGGATTGTACAACCGTCAGGGAATTCAGCTTCCCGTGTCCAGGAATTAACATTACAATTAGCCATCAGAGTATGTGAAAAGGTCATGCTTGTTGACAGTAGAGCTTACTGGCTAATTATCAAAACATATTATAAATTAGGAAAACAAGATTTAAACTTAAATAAGGTAAGGCAAAATATATTCTTTTTTTGGAGGAAGTAGAGACAGGTACTATAGCTGAAGGCTTTAATCTCTTACCCCCACGGGCACCTCATTGACTCTGGAGAACAAAATAATTGTTCAGAAATATTTTGCAGTCACTGCAATACACAACAGATCAATAACTAGGTGATGAACATGCAGGAGTCAATCACAACTGCTGAATTGCCATTATATTACCTCTTTAAAATGGCACATGTTCTGTTAAATCAGCATATTGCAAATGCCCAAAAAGAGATTGATTCTGTGTTACAAAATCGCATTGATTTTCCCTTCGGATTTTTCATGCACCAAACCTGATTCTGTACATCAGTGATCTAACAATTATCTTTAATACTGTATTTAGTATCTTTATTTAATGCAAACTACTTGCTGATTTCCAACAAATTGTGAAATGCAAATTCCAGTTTAAGCGCTTATCTAATGTAGAAGATCTGGATACCAATGTCTTAGCAGCTGCCCTAGTGGGCAATATTTTCTGAATGACCTGACAGCATGACTGCTTACAGGATAACCTCATAATCATGACTTGCTGCATCGAATATTCTTTTGATGTTCGCTAACTAATGGAATGCACCACCTCTGAAACCTTGAAGACAGTGAGCTGAAAACACTGCCTCATTTCTACTGTCAGACATTAAACAGGTTCTCAGTTTAGGAATGTGAAGACATTATGTCAAAACCACATGGCTCAAAGATAAAAGAGCGGGGACTTAATTTCTAACCGCAACTATGAAGCCCAGTTTGTTAGATGATGTTTCTTTTAATTTTCTTTTCAAAGTATGTAGTAAATGAACTATGCAGGCCTTAAGGCATGACATATTTTGTTATATTTTCAGTAAATGAATCTAAACAAAAATGCTGGAAACTCATCTGGCTTTGCAGTTTGTCAGAGCTGCTGCATTAATGTAAAATAAATACACTAACCTTTGATTTTTCCTGCTCTGTGTTCAGGTGATAACACCTACACACAAGAATATACGAGACTAAACACAACGATCTGATGCATTTCCTTTCTTTCTTTATAATTCTATAACTGATAAGCTTTTACTTTCTCAAGAGCAGAATTACTCTTTTATAAACTACTGTATTGTATTATTAGCTGAAGTAGGAGGAGTCATAGGTTCATAGGTTCATAGGTAGGTACTAGGCTATCTGCCAGAGGGCATTTATAAGCCTAGCCAGAGTGTGTCGGCTTTCGCCGCCCCATTGATTAATTAACTGAGCCTCTGTCAAGCAGAGCCAATGAAGTGATCCCAGGGGTGTATTTTCTGTTACCCATCCACTTGTCAAGGCTCCTCTTGAAGAGTGTTAGTGAGGGGCTCTGCCTAATGTAGTTAGGAATTTTGCATATAGTCCAAAACTGTAAGTTGGTTGCTTTGTAGCATTGCTTGGCCTATTAAATAGTATTAAAGCTGCTATTTTGCCTGAATGAAATTCTTTTAAGTCTTCATTTAGGAAATATACATTTGAAAACTATTATGCACTCAAATTTTAGAAAAGTTTTATAATACGTTGTGGTATGTCTATGTGTGTGTGTGTGTGTGTGTGTGTGTGTGCACGTATAAGAGATACCTTAAGAGAAACAGAATATATGTCCATTTGTCTGTGACAAAATATGAATATGCAAGTTTTTATTACTTTTCATTTAAAAAGATATAAATTACTGCCATCTTTACTAGGTGTAACAGTTCATACAGTGGTAAATCTTTAGGCAATTTTATTGAATATTAAAGTGGTATGTTTTTTCAGTTAAATGTGGCTCATTCTAATTTAAGAGGACACATCAAGGTAAAGATTTATGTCATTTGTCTAAAGCAAGCAGTTTATTGTCAGGACATCAAAATGTTTTTTTTTTCCCTGCCAAGTTCTAGAAAAAAGTCAGTGTAGTATGAAATAATACCTGACATATCTAGTGCTATCAATTATTAATGGCTATAAAAAGCGCAGGATAAAGCAAGGCATGTAGCTTGATGAACTGGTAAGTGCACAAATAATAGACTTCTCAAAAAATCGTTTTCTTTTTGCAAGGTCAGATGAACTGCCTACACTGACATTTGAAAGCCAGCAATCTGAAATAAAATAACAGCCTCTTGCTCTTATTTTATCATTTTAAGGAAATATGGATTATAAGCAAAACATTTTTGCCATATTTCTATTTTCATGTAGTAGGCTCTATATTTAAATGAACAGCAGCACAGCTCCTGGAATAGTAATTTTCTGGGGTGGGGGGCATTATCTGAGCTAATATAACCAGATGACATGTAATTTCATCAAGGTAAAATGGGTATTCATTAAATATTTATCAAATGTGTCATTTAATATGTATTCAGTATAAATTCAGTGTAACATTCAAACAAAAAACTACAAATGTGTGTATTGTTTTACTTCAGAAGATAAAATACGTGATACTTTACAACAGATGAAATGATTTCAAACAGTTTGTGGCAGCAATCAGACTTTGATGCTATTTCATCTCTCTCTCTGTTCATGAATAAACTCATTTAACAGACACATTTCTTAGCTTAGTGGTGCTGTGATTGCAGAAAGGATGGTTGGTGCATTAAAGGATGGCTGGGCAATATCCTTCATCAAAGACACCTAAGATTTAAATGCAGCAGTTAAAGCAACTATAAGTGGTCTTTGGTTTGTCATGACAGCCAGCTAAAAAATAAAGCAAAATAGGAAAATGGCTGCATCTGTTAAGCACAACAAATGTATTTAACTGGGGAAGGATGTGTTTCTCTATGATCATAGCATGAAAGAAGAGACTACATCACGTCAGTTCTGACAGGGGATTAATATTGCTGCAATTGCTGTAATCACTTTCAAAATAAGCTGCCCGTCTTACCAGGAAGAGATCCTTAAGGAAATAGATTCACACTAGTATTGTATGAGTTCTAGCCCCTTCCCTGAGTATCCTGCAAATTACGAGCAGTTCCTAGAATGGCAGTCTTTATTTGCAGATTGGCATGAAACAGGGAAGCATATAGTTGGGAGCATAAAAGAGGAGATGCACAGTGAGCTTAAAGATAATTAGAGGCAGGGAAATGAAGAACGGCTTAAACATTTTGTATTGAACAAAAAGAGATAGGTGTAAATGAAACAGAGGCTCTCTATATAGACTACTTCCATTCCATTAGGTGGTCTTAAAATACCTGTTATAGCTAACGATAGGTAAAACGATGGGGCCTACTGAAACATACACATGCAGTTTTACAAAACTATGGAAAGACTTGATGATGGCTAATCTTTTTCATGAAACATAATGATTGAAAACTAAATTTGTCCAAGATGGGTGTTCAAAATCCAAGATTTTTTTAAAAAATTACAGTTTTAACACCAAGCTTAAGAGAGACATATCCCAGAAATAAAATCATCTTTTTGAGGATGCAATAACCCAGAATCAGCATAGTTAGATGAGAAGGGGATGGAAAAGGGGGTTTGCATTTTCCTTTTTTTTTGTGAAAGAGCATTTCTAGCAGATTATGATTTTGGAGACCTAGTTTCGATGAATGGGCTCTTTCTTTGAGCCAACAAATTACACCAGCCTTAAAGAGAACACTGATTTTCATTTTAGCAAATTATGGCGATGTCACAAAATACTGACGAAATGGAGGAGATTAGATATGACTCCTCATGACAAAGGTGAGAACAAGGCAAACGCATAAACTACAGGCCTCTATCAGCCTAACACTACAGGAAAACAAAAATATGTGAGCAATCTCCATGCAGACTACAAAGGGGCTACGGAGACAGAGGACATCATGGACTCGCCACAGAAAAGTCACGTCTGTTGAACCAAATGATTTCCTTTAAAACACAGCGACTAAAGTTATAGTCAACAGATATGCTATGAATCTAGCCTGCTACCTGCTTAGAGTGTAATGAAGGAAAGTGATGCAGCCCCCATAAATAAAAAATAAAAGAAGACAGCCATCCTTGGGTTTTGTTACAGACTAGAATGTATATAATGGATTGGTTACATGTAGAAGAATACCTGGCAATAATGGACTGCTGATATTATGATCAATTCTACATAATACCTTTAGAAGTAACATTGTACAGGTCCAAGAAAGGAAAGTATCCCTCTGTAGAGTAAATGTTAAACAAAATGATACAAATTGTGGTTATGGGGCTACCAACCACATCCCATTACCAATGAAATCCATTCAGAATAGAAATTCATTTATAACACAATGAAAACTATGCCTATCAATAATCAATGGCTCTGCTCCTATACATCTCAAGGAGAAATGCCACTGTTACCTTCGGCTTGCCATATCATCAAAATAAATAAAAAACACGGTAGTCCTGATTTGGGCAACAGTTGCTTCCTGGAAAAAAAATAAGAAACTGACAAATGAAAAAATAATGGGGAAAACAGAATTTTCTAGCTTGTCTTTGAATTTTGCATTAAGCTATAATGCTGCATCTTAACTGTTGTAATACAGCATAACCACAATAAACAACATAGCACTACAACAAAAGGTACTTTATTTTGGTATTAAAGTAAAAACAGACTCTTACACTGCTTGAGACTGTAATTTACCATTCAGAATCCCACATTTCAGTAAAATGTCCCTCTCTGAAATCTGAAAATATGAAAAATGCAGTGCAGTTCAGATAAATTGCAAAGAAACAGAATGTAATGCATAAAAAAAAAGTACAGAGTGCTGGAGAGGCACTGAGGAAATTAAGCTGCAAATGTTAAAGGAGAGGAAAGGGAACAGCAGCGATTTTGTCAGGGGGTGCATTCTCTGATTTACATATGAGTATGGAGTATGATACAGTGATAGACAGGTTTGAAACTATATTTGGCTTTCTGTAAATTTCTGAATGCACTTATATGGGGTATGATACAGGTGGAGGGGAAAACACAGAGGAAGGTGAAAGTG